>NW_026401807.1:0-321 GCF_001194135.2 Octopus bimaculoides | reverse complement strand
GATTCCAGGTTCAGATCCACTGTGTGGCACCTTGGGCAAGTGTCTCTTGCGGAAGATCAAAGCTTTGTGAGTGGATTTTGTAGACGGAAACTAAAAGAATCCGTCATGTATGTGGGTGCGTGTGTGTGTGTCTTTATGTCTGAGGATGTTCCCCATCACCGCTTAACAACCGGTGTTGGTGTGTTTATGTCCCCACAACTTAGGGATTCGGCAAAAGAGGCCAATAGAATAAATACCAGGTGGCGTTGATGACGACGGTGGTGATGGAAATGAAATGATGTTAGTAATGGTAGCGATGGTGATGTCGGCGTCTGCGGCGGT
>NW_026401806.1:0-281 GCF_001194135.2 Octopus bimaculoides | reverse complement strand
TGAGTTCTGTCTTAGTGAGCAGTCACTTTTTACTATCAATTTGAACATGAATATGTGGTAGTAAATTGATAACTTATTATTAATTAACTTCTTTTTCCTGATTGAAAATGAATATTTCCTCAGTCTTCTTGTGGTGACCGAGTATTTTACATGTATAAAATCTTTTGTCTGTTTATACTTATCAGTCTTCCATTTTGAATGTTATCAGAATATAACATACATATTTAACTTTTATATGTCTTGATATTGCAGACTCTGGACCATTTGCCTCTGTCTCACCC
>NW_026401805.1:0-257 GCF_001194135.2 Octopus bimaculoides | reverse complement strand
AACTTTGTTATCATTAAGCTAGTGTTAGGAACATAAATTGTGACTAAGGCATTCATACTAAAGAGCTAGGGTGGTTTCAGCCAGGCTGTTATCGAAAGGGTTAAATACACCTCTACATTTGGGCAGATGGACATTAGAAGCAGTTGGAAGCCTGTGGATTGAAGAAAATTGAGGCTGTTATTTCTAGCATATAGACAGACCACATTGGGGGTCTCCTTCTCTCATGTCTTCTGCTGATTATTTTTCTTCTTAACCCT
>NW_026401804.1:0-339 GCF_001194135.2 Octopus bimaculoides | reverse complement strand
TATATATATATATATATATATATATATACATACATACATATATTCATATACATGCACATATATATGTATGTGTGTATACATACATATATATACATGCATATAGGTATATATTTGCAAATATATATATGTATATATATACATATATGCATATAAATATATATATATATACATATATATACATATATATTTTATATGTATGTACACATATATATACATGCATACAAATGCATATACATATGTATATATGTATATATATATATTTATATAGATATATGTATATATATGTATGTATATATATTTATATATATTTATATTTATATATATATATATATATATATA
>NW_026401803.1:0-273 GCF_001194135.2 Octopus bimaculoides | reverse complement strand
CAGCTCTCTCCTAACCACACAAAACATTTGCTTCTTTCCCAATTAAGAATACCTCAAGAACAGACAGGTGAACCAACTTATTGTGTTTTATTTAGTGCTTTGCATTGCTGACTTCAAAAATTTAACATTTGGTGTATTTTAGCTTTCATTTTTGTCCAGAATTTATAAAGAAAGTACCTGTAATATAATGAAGTTGATTATAGTTATTGTTTATTGCCAAGTTCTTCTACAAATAATAATGGTTGTGGTGAAGATGATGATAATGATGGTGAT
>NW_026401802.1:0-311 GCF_001194135.2 Octopus bimaculoides | reverse complement strand
TGTTTATGAAAGACCAGCAATCGCCCATGCATACCGGCCTCCCCTCTCCATGCCGTTAGTGTTATCCAAGGGAAAGGCAAAGGGGCCGATACAGCTCGGCACCTGTGACGTCACAACTCATTTCTACAGCTGAGTGAGCTGGAGCAATGTGAAATAAGGTGTCTTGCTCAACAACTCAACACGCAGCCCGGTTCGGGATTCGAACTCACAACCTCACGATCGTAAGCTCGATGCTCCAACCACTGAGCCATGCGCCCTCACATATGTATATATATACCATATATGTGTTTATATGTGTGTGTGTATATATA
>NW_026401801.1:0-374 GCF_001194135.2 Octopus bimaculoides | reverse complement strand
TATATAAGAAAAAATAAGGTATTCAGAGATCTGGATGGTTGTACATATGCAAAGATTTATTAACATGTCATGTTTTTACAAATCACATATAAGCACTTTCGTCTACTCTAATAGATTCTTCAGATTTAAATTTTGTGAAGGGATTTATCTCTTTTTATAGTATTAGTGAATGGGTTGGGATGGAGAGCGAGAAGGGGAAAGAAGAGTAATGTGGAGTGTATAGGTAGGAAAAGAAGGAGAGGAATGGGGAGATAGTGGAGGGAAAGTAAGAGAGAGAGAGTGTGTGTGTTTGTGTGTGTGTGCCTGTGTATCTGAAAGGAAGTCTTTTGAACAAGAGACAAAGAAAAAGAATATATATTTTTAAGTAGGTGGCT
>NW_026401800.1:0-816 GCF_001194135.2 Octopus bimaculoides | reverse complement strand
CTACTGATATTTAACTTCTTCCACCTTCCTTTCTAGATAAATGTAATCTTGCTACTCCTACTCTAGGGTGAACTCCTTCATTCATACTGAATTCTTTCCTAGTTTTTCTGTCTATATTTGCTTATTTAGGTTTTGTCCAATCTACAAAAGCTGCTGACTAAGTATTTACAAGTATTTACAGCCTTCACTAGATTCGGACTATTTAACTTCGACTTCATTAATTTCGTCATCCTTCTAATGTAATTTCGTCATTCTTCTAATGTACCCCTTCATTTCTATAGTTAGTACTCTGTCAGATTCTAAAACTCCGAGATACTTCCAACATTGTTGGTAAAACCTTCTGCATTAACAGCAGGTTGTTAATATTACAGCAGGTTGTGTTCTGTCAAGCTTCTTCTTTTGATGCCGATGCACTCCCGTGCGTTTATTAAGTCACGTTCACCTTTGCCCTTCTTCGTGCGGTGCAAAGGTAGACGTGGCATGAGAAACGTACTGGAATGCATCCGCCTTAGGGTGGAGGGTGCCATGCATTATCATCGTTTTCCGGGTGGTGCGATTGAGTTGGTCAATCTCCGCTCGTGTCCATTTCAGAACTACAGTTACAGCTGATGTGTTGAAGGCAGTCACAAGGTTCCTTCCATTGAGTTTTGACTTCAAGAGAAGTTTGAGCCGCTTCAAATATGCAATGGTGACCTTGCAAGGTGTCATTCTGCTCCAAGCTACCAAGGTACTTGTAGTTACCATCATCCAGGCTCTCTCTGACAATTTTATGCCTTTACAATCTGCTCTGTTCCCCCTTTTAAAGTGAGCACCATA
>NW_026401799.1:0-475 GCF_001194135.2 Octopus bimaculoides | reverse complement strand
ATATATATATATATAGAGAGAGAGAGAGAGACAGAGAGAGAGACAGAGAGTGAAACATAGATATGCACTCTTAAAAGTTGCATACACTTGCGTGTGTGTTATAAGAGGTCATTTAGTGGATCAAAGATAGGTATTTGTAACCTTTAACCTGCTTCCTCGATCTACGGTGATGACAGGCATTGCTGTCGCAGTCAGTGTCATGCATATCACAGGCCTTTAGTGAGGTCTTGACACAGTCGTTAACTCGCAGCCTTATATATATATATATATATATATATATATATATAAGGTGATTTTAAATGTCTTGCCCGCTCACGTTTTTGGTATGCTGCTATATTTCATGTTGAGAACTTTTTAGGTCTTAATAGACACAAAATGTGATCTATTTCTAGCACATTAATTGTCCACGTTAGTGCTCGACGTTATTTTAAAATGTACCTTAATCCCTTGAGATTGCAGATAATATTTCTGAATC
>NW_026401797.1:0-571 GCF_001194135.2 Octopus bimaculoides | reverse complement strand
TAGATAGATAGATAGATAGACAGATAGATAGATACATACATACATACATATGTGTTTGAGGGCCTGCAGTGTACATAATGTAGTCTACAGCACTGGAGTGCATCTTATACATGAAACACCACCAGAAAACTGCATTTTCACATCAAGGAATATATGCAAACAAATATTTTAATCCATAAACACCTGCAGAAGTGCCAGATCCAGGACTTTACAGTATCCATCAGGACCACTAAATGTAATATAGGCAACCTTCAAATCAAGGAGACCAGCCTTATTAACAAGCTGGGGTCAACAGAAAATAATTACATGAAGCACAATGGTTATTATAACATCAGTCAGTGCAAACTACTACCCTCTTTTACATATCTGAGCAATAATTTATTCCATCTCACATTTCTCCACATGTCCAGAATATCAAAATACAAGGTAAAACTTCAACTGTTGTTCTGTCTTCATATTTGTAGTTCACTTTGTTTTTCATTTTGCCTTGTTTCAACCTTATCAAATCTTTATCTACTGTAACAGCATATAATTCTTCATTCAAGCTATTTTATTCTAATACATAGTACAC
>NW_026401796.1:0-232 GCF_001194135.2 Octopus bimaculoides | reverse complement strand
TACTACTACTACTACTACTACTACTACTACTATTGTTATTATCATGACTGTTGCTAGTTATTCGACAGCTACAACCACTCCTAGAATTCTTGACCAATATTTAATTTACTACAACAGATAGTAGTATTCTACTAACACAACAAGTTGGAATTACCATGTTTTCAGAAGCCAACGAAAGGACCACGTGCGCATGCAAGAAATAACAATAAACTATGAATGTTATTCTTAATTT
>NW_026401795.1:0-490 GCF_001194135.2 Octopus bimaculoides | reverse complement strand
TGCATTATATATGTATATATGTGTGTGTGTGTGTGTATATGTATATATATCTATATATCTATATGCATATATGTGCGTGTGTGTGTATGTAGGTATGTAAGCATGTATATATTTGTATATAGTACATGTAAATATGTATGCGTGTATATACGTGTGTATGTATCCATACACGAACATGCAACTGGGTACATGTGAATATATATGAGTATGTGTAGATATATATATATGTACACAAGCATTGTCCTGATGGAAGAACACCTTTCACCTTGAAACCAAAGATGATAGTTTTTCTTCTAGTGCTGGAGTTAATGAATGGCTGAATGACCAAATTTAAGCTTCTCTGCTAGTTCCTCAACAGTTACAATGGGATCTTGCTCCACCAGGGTTTACAGAACATCCTTGTTGAGCTCTAAAGATCTTCCAGCATGATGCTTGTCTTCTAGGCTGTAGCTTCTGGTTCGGAATTTCTGGAACCATTGTTGACACTGGC
>NW_026401794.1:0-315 GCF_001194135.2 Octopus bimaculoides | reverse complement strand
CCCAGGACTTATTCTTTGTAAGCCTAGTACTTATTCTATCGGTCTCTCGTTTTTGCCGAACCGCTAAGTTACGGAGACGTAAATACACCCACATATCGGTTGTCAAGCGATTGTGGGTGAAACAAACACAGACACACAAACATATATGTGTATATATATACATATATATATATATATATAAAATTTATTAATAAGGGTAGAAATTGATATTAATCAATTACAGTCTGTAGTGTCGCTAAAGTTTTACTGAGAACATATTTTTTTGGTGGTTAGATGATTCGGCATCTATTTCTAGCATAAAGGAGTCCACTTTTG
>NW_026401793.1:0-204 GCF_001194135.2 Octopus bimaculoides | reverse complement strand
GTAATGCCTCAAGGAGCTTATCATCAAACTCAACTAGACGTCCTGTTCGAAGTTCATTTTCAAGGCTGAAATCTCCAGTTCTGAATTTTGCAAACCATTTTCTGCAAGTTCTTTCATTCAAGCATTCTTTCTCATAAACCGAGTGTATGTTTTAAGTCGCTTCGGCTGCAGAGTTTCCTTTTTTGTACTCGTAAAGCATTATGT
>NW_026401792.1:0-420 GCF_001194135.2 Octopus bimaculoides | reverse complement strand
TTGCAACAGAAATAGTAATAACTTTACTACTAATACAAAATCGATAAAATGTGTGGGTATGAGTAAAAAATAAAATCAAAACGCAAGACATAGGAAATGTAAGAATTGTTAAACAATTGAAACTAAAATAAAATTCCACTAAACTCTTTTCTCTGGGAGTGTTGTGTCGTTTTCAGTGATATTGCCTCCATTACATTTTCCTTATAAAGGAAAAGAGGAATTAACTCGTGTCTCACATAAAACCGATATTCAAATTCAAAATACCCACACTTGCATACCTTGTTTTTCAAATCATTTCTTTTTAAATGTGCGGTCAACCCGTGAAATGCAATTTAACGTAGCTGCTGTTGTCGTAGCTGTTGTTGTTATTGCTGCTGTTGTTGTTGAAGATGATGATGATGATGATGATGATGATGATGA
>NW_026401791.1:0-488 GCF_001194135.2 Octopus bimaculoides | reverse complement strand
TATTCTTTTATTCTTTTATTTGTTTCAGTCAATTGACTGTGGCCATGCTGGAGCACGACCTTTAGTCGAAGAAATCGGCCCCAGAACTTATTCTTTGCAAGCCTAATATTTATTCCATCGGTCTCTTTTGCCATCCATACTGCTAAGTTACGAGACGTAAGCATTCCAGCATCGGTTGTCAAGCGATGGTGGTGGTGGTGGTGGTGGGGACAAACAAAGACAGACAAACACATACCTATATATATATATATATATATATATATATATATACGACGGGCTTTGGTTGGCCCGAGACTATAGCAGAAGACACCTCCCCAAGGTGCCATTCAGTGAGTGGGACTGAATCGACAATCATATGGTTTGTAAGTAAACTACTTACCATACAGCCACTCCTGCGCCCTAAAATTACTATGTATTTTATATATAAGTATACATATATATTTTGTTGTTTACACCACCTGTCCTCGTCTGTTGTTGTTTTTTTTCGT
>NW_026401790.1:0-238 GCF_001194135.2 Octopus bimaculoides | reverse complement strand
TCTGATGTCAACAGAAAGTCTTGTGAATATGTGTGTGTGTACTTGTATATATACTTGCATTCATACATACATTTATTTGTATTCGCACACACCCACTTATATACATACATCTGCATGCACATAGATTTGTCTATGTGTATCTGCGTATATACATACATACATATATGTGTGTATTTATGTATGTATGTATGTGCCCTAACTCTTCGAAACGCTTAGTTTTAGAATGGTGGCAGCTGAT
>NW_026401789.1:0-242 GCF_001194135.2 Octopus bimaculoides | reverse complement strand
AACTAACTGTTACTTTCTCAGATGCAGCACGGAATTTTGTCAGTGAACAGTTCGCGGTCTCAAAGCGACGAAAGTATTTTGGCAAATTAAATTTAATTGCTGAAGTTAACCTAACGGTTTTTGTGAGTTTTTAAATGGCTTATAAACGCCTTCCACGCTGCAATTGTTTTTGTTCCAGCACACGACCTCAGTCCAGGTCACTTGCTATGCAAGTACATCTCCGTAATATATATATATATATA
>NW_026401788.1:0-233 GCF_001194135.2 Octopus bimaculoides | reverse complement strand
ATAAAGATAAAAGTAATTTCATTGACAGCGGGGAGGGTAACGTTTTGAATTACAAAATGAAAATGAGATAAAATTAAAAAACTTAAGAATTAAAACGAAATATTAAATATCGTTTTAAATTTTGGAATTTGTTGCATTTTAAAATTTTAGAATCTATTTTTCAATAATTCTATTTTTGAATCATTTTGGAATCTATTTTCTTTTTTTTTCTAGTTAATTGTAGTTAATTTTTG
>NW_026401787.1:0-288 GCF_001194135.2 Octopus bimaculoides | reverse complement strand
CTGTTTGGACGCTGGTGTACGTAGAAAGTCGTGTTGACTATGGTTGGCGAATCTGGTGGCGATGATGATGCTGGTTAGTAGTCGTAGACTCGTGTTGCTGATGGCGACGTCGGTGGTAGTCGCTGGAATTGCTGCTGCTGCTGTGTGGTACACGGAACAGATCTCAAAGAGATCTGAACCGAGACGAATTTGCCGGGTATAATTTGGTCTATTTACAGTTGATGATAGGCTCCCGAATAGGTATTAGAAAAACACTATCACGTGACCTTATTAGGAGCTGTGATTGGT
>NW_026401786.1:0-525 GCF_001194135.2 Octopus bimaculoides | reverse complement strand
CGCTCGAAAGTCCTTACACATGCCACGGGCACAAGTGCCAGAAAGGCGGCACTGGGCACAGGTGCCATCACGAATAGATGTAAAATCGTTGAGTATCAGTGGTCTAAAGGAACTCAAGAGCCAAAGGTGTCCTCTCTTCGAAATAGCTAAACTTACTCAACAATCAAATTATTGCACTCCATTCTAACATCTTAAATGCAGAGGAAACAGTCATAACTGCTCACCTCCGTTATCGTGGCTCCACTGTTCACAATAAGTATGGTTTCCATAATGACAGATCAACTGGAAAGTTGCTATATTACAATATTGATTTTAAATTTTGGTACAAGGCCAGCAAGTTTGGGAAGGAAGCTAGTTGATTACATTGACCCTCAGTAATCAACTGGTACTTACTTTATTCACCCCAAAAGATGAAAGGCAAAGTTGACTTCAGCAGAATTTGAATGCTGAATGTAAAGACGGACGAAATGCTACTAAGGCGTAGGAGTGGGTGTGTGGTAAGTAGCTTGCTTACGAACCACATGG
>NW_026401785.1:0-314 GCF_001194135.2 Octopus bimaculoides | reverse complement strand
ATATATTGCATTTTAAACTCTGTGTGTGTGTGTGTGTGTGTGTTGTATATATTGTATTTCACCATGTGTGTGTATATTATATATTGTGTTTTTAAATTGTATATATGGTATGTCAATCTTATGTATTCCATATCGTATATTTTATGTATATATTGTATATCAATATTTTTATATATTGTACGATTTTATATATTGTATGTATTTTTATATATTATATGTATGTGTATATATATATATGTATGTATGTATGAATGTATGTGTATCTATATATGTATATATATGTATGTGTATATATATATATATATATATATATA
>NW_026401784.1:1559-3748 GCF_001194135.2 Octopus bimaculoides | reverse complement strand
TTTGAAATATCTATAAAACCATCAAAAGCTTGTTTATTTTTATATTTTTTTAATTTTTTAATTGGTGTTGCTTAATATGCTTTGCTAAAATGGCTGTTTCTTTTCAGATATCATCAGTAAAAGGTAATTAAAAACCATTAAAATGACAGATCTATCGGACTTTCAAAAAGGTCAAATTGTTGGTGCTCGTATGGCAGGTGCTAGCATAATGAAAGTAGACAAAATGTCTGGTGTATCAAGAGCTACTGTCTCGAAAGTAATCACAGCCTTTAAGAAAAAAGGGAAAACATCCTCGTCAAAACAAAACTCTGGAAGAAAACCCAAACTTTCATATAGAGACTGTTGGACACAGAAGTATCACAAAAGTATAGCTCCCAAAATTACTGCAGAGCTTAATGACAACCTCTAGAGCCCAGTTTCCACAAAAACTGTTGGCCAGGAGCTGCACAAGGCTGGATTTCATGGGAGGGCTGCAATCAGAAAACCACTGCTTACAAAAATAAAGAGCAGAGCAAAAATCTAGAGAATTGGTCCCTAGAGCAATGGAAGAATGTTATTTTCTCAGACAAGTCATCCTTTACTCAATTTCCCACCACCGGCTGAGTATACGTGTGGAAACAGCCAAAAGAAGCATTTGATTCAGACTGCCTTCTTCCAACTGTTAAACATTGGAAGAGGATCTGTGATGATCTGGAGTGCTATATCTTGGAAATCCAGCAGCCCAAAGGTTTCCCTTCATGGCAGAATTAATAGTTAAGACTATGTAAGCATTTTGTCTGATCATATTCATCCTATGGTTGTGGAACTGTTTCTGGAGGGAAATGCAATCTTTCAGGATGATAATGCACCAATTCACACAGCTGAAGTTGTTACTGAATGGCACGAGGAACATTCTAGTTGCACATCTTATCTGGCCTCCACAGTCCCCAGATCTCATTATTATTGAACATTTATTGTGCATTTTAGAAAAACAATCACTACAAGAACCAGAGACTGTTTTAGCTGAAGAATGGACAAAAATTCCTTTGGAAACAATTCAAACTTTGTATGAGTCCATACCTCATAGAATTTAAGCTGTAATTACTGCTAAAGGTGGTCCTACCCCATATTAAAGCAAATTTGTCTGAAATTTTAAGGTGATTCCATTATTTTGTCCAACCCCGGTACATCCATACATACATATATATACAGACATGATGAAACAGGATCAAAACTTTCCCAAGCCACTGACTCTTACATCTCAAGTCATTGACTCATAAGGCCGGTTTCTCAGATTCTGTTGTGTATATATTTCCCCACTGAACAGGGTGGTGGGCCATCACTGGATTCCTCATTTTTATCAGCTGAATGGACTGGGGAAGTGGAATGCAGGGTTTTGCTCAAGAAAACAATGTATTGCCTGATCTAGGAATTGAAACTTCAATCTTAGGATCATAAGTGCCAAACATTAACTATACGCATCCATACACTTGCATAGGCACATGTACACAAACATATATGTACATGGTTATATATATACACAAATATACACCTTGATATATGCATATATATTCATACATACACACATGCATGTATACACACACACACGCACACACACACACACAGTAATACTGAGAAAATGTTTTTAAATTAAAATTTTCCCAGGCTCTTTGTTGAGGATGTTTAAATCCAACAAAAGCTTTCTAAGCATTTTATGTGAATGCTTATCCAAGTGTAAAAATAACAACCATTAAAAACTTTTACTTCGCATTCACACACAAAATTTATTCATTGTACGTATTTCTTTGAGTTTTGGGATTTCCAAACATGTGCACTCATACACCCATTTATATACACCCATTTATACACACCCATTTATACACACATTCACTCTTCTAACAAAACAAACAACCTCAATTGTGTATATCTTTCATTCTTTACATTTTTAAGACTGTGGCCATGCTGGGGCACCAGATTGAAGAAGAACTTAATATTTTAATGCCTGGGACTTATTCTAAGGGCCCCTTTTGCCAAACCGTTAACTTATGGGGACATGAACACATACTGACCAGTTGACAAGTGGTGGGAGGGGGGAACAGACATAGACACAAAGATATACACACACATGCACACCCACAGTTGGGTGCACGCACATACATATCAAAAGATATGGATATATAAATATGTATATATATATATATATATATATA
>NW_026401784.1:0-343 GCF_001194135.2 Octopus bimaculoides | reverse complement strand
ATATATATATACCCACACATACATATGTGTGTGTGTGTGTGTGTAGGTCAATGTATGTTTCTATAGTTACATATATACATATGTCCATAATGTGGTGGGGGGAGTTGATTTGATTGATTCATTCATTCCCCCATCTCCCCCCCCCCTACACTTCTGAACCAAGACAAAATACACTCCGATATGGCAGTTTGATCCCTACCCCAGCTGATTAAATTAGTAGTAGTCTTATTATTGTTTCTGGGGCACCACTCTGGAGCGTTTTATGTGAGACAATTGGCCCCATATCTATTATATCAGTCTTTTGGTCCAAAGCACCAAACAATTTTGTCAAACAGATAAAACA
>NW_026401783.1:0-476 GCF_001194135.2 Octopus bimaculoides | reverse complement strand
ATATATATATATATGAGGTTCTATCAAAAATTTCCTGACTAGTTCTGTAGGAGACGATGTTAAAACTAAGATAAATATGTTACTTTTTTTTTTAAAGTATAACTTGTCCAGGAACTTTATAATACCACCTCACAGACACACACAAACACACACACACATGCACGTACAATATACACGACAGAATCTAATGGTAAGGTTAGCAATCTAATTAAAACATGTAACACTCAGAAGTGCTCTAAGATTGGGTGCTGATGATGCTGCTAAATATTTCTAATGAACAGCGAAAATAGAAGTCAATATTAGTATTATTCTACTGTCTTGCCTCACCAATATTAAAATGAAACATGTATACAACATCTACATATCGATGCAGGTATACATATATGAATCTATGTTTGTGAGTTTAAATATATACATATATATTTATATATATATGTATATATATATATATATATAGTTTTAGGGAAAAGAACCAA
>NW_026401782.1:0-3365 GCF_001194135.2 Octopus bimaculoides | reverse complement strand
ATATAAGGATTTACTTTTCGTAATGAGATAAAAAAACCAAGGCTGTGTATTATATAGAACATTTATATATAGAACATTTATAAATATATTTATAAATGTTCTATATTATACACACCCTTGGTTTTTTATCTCATTACGAAAAGTAAATTCTTATATATATATAGGGGCAGCCAATTTAGCAGGAAATCAGTGTTATAGTCTGTGGTGACAATAACTGATACCTTCAGCACGGGTAGGTCATGGGTGTCTGATGATAATAGTTACTGTGTGGATAAGTGATGGTAGCATGGGTATATATAATGATGAAAGATAATTCAGGGTGTTATGTTCATATCATGACATTATGTATTGTGAATGGTGGAGGTAAGCTATCGTGGTAAGGCTTGTGATGGTGGTTGATAGGACAAATGTAAATCAAGTGATCTGTTTGTGGATGATGAAATGGACTGAATGGAGGAATGGTGAAGCTTGGTTGTAGTTTGATAAAACATTGCCAGACTGAAGAAGATTCAAAGCTTTCCTTTTTATTTTTTAACCTTCATGGCATCCATACACTAACATACTGTGTCCTCTTCTCTCTCTCTGAGCATTGCTAGAATTGCCTCTGCTCTTCTGATTATAGCAATTCTTTACATCCTTACATTCTCCCCTCTCTTTGCGTTTCATATTGTCTCTCACCTTGGACTCTACTAAATATTTAGCCCAATTCTTCCTTTCCCTAATTGAAACTCTTCAGCTCCTCTGCTCTGTCTACAATTATCCCCAATATGTTGGCCTGCAGAAGTTCAAACCAAAAATCAACTGCACTGATCTCACCTGTCTGACAGACCCTACAAAGGTTATGGGTTTGTTTCTCTAAATAATGATAATAAAAGAAACAGAAAAACAATCTTAGTAATTTAAGGTGGGTACAAAATGAAGTAATACCAAAAGAGTATTTGTAATTTAGTCTTAGATCCTTCCTTCATTACTGGTAATCTTGTTGGTTAAGCTTAGCTAATTCTTTATACACAATGATTTGATTGAAATTGGTTCAAATTTTACCTTTCAGAACACGTAGTGGTGGAGAAATGACCTGGTACTAAGATGACCATTACTTTGCTGATGTGTTGACATCTCTTGAAGTTCTTAGTTATGAGGATGAATGCGAAGTCTTAACAAATGATTTTGTTACTGAAATAGATATTTTCAGTGTTAGTGTGCACGAGAACAAGAGAGCGAGAAAGATTGAGTGTGTGTGTGTGTGTGTGTGTGTATGTGTGCATGTGCACATGTGGGCAACAGGCTAGGACCTGTTTATAAACACTAGTTGTGTGGGAAATATTTGCAAGTAGAATATTTTATACAACGTATATGTGCGCATGCACACATGCACACACAAGATTGCATCAAGTAGTGTTGAATAAAATATATTCTGGCAAAGTCATGTTTAACACGTACAATTAGTCCTAGGAAAAAATTTCCCATCTGGGTTAGTGTATTTACACAAGTCCTCTTGGAAAATTTTGCACTCAAACTATTCCCGAAAGGTCTTAGCATATCTGATTGCACTTGAACGTGTAAAACATGAATTTACATGTGTGTGTGTGTGTGTTTGTGTATGTATGTATGTATATATATATATATATTCTGTAGTATATATTTTTGTCCAGTGAGATTTTTAACATTTTTTAATCTGATCATTTGTTATTCTTTATTCTTTGTTTACTTTTATTTATATAGTTCATTGTATGTACATACACACATACACACGTGTATGTATATATATATATATATATATATATATTCAAAAGGAATGAACTGATTTCATTAGGCAATATTTTAATAAGGAAAAGCAATAGGAAACTCCAGCTGAGTCACAAGTATTTACTCACAATCAACTTTTATTTCCTGTCTTACAAGTGTTCCATGTGGCCACCGCCTACAGCACGGGCAACATCAATGTGATAAGAGAATTCCTCCCAGACGCCTATCAGAATATCTCAAAAGCAAATTCATTATGGAGCTAAAGAATAAATTTGCTTTGCTCGAGGCGATTCCAGAAGATATTGCCATAGAATGGAAATGGAAAAACTTTGATAAAGCATTCAACCAGACAGCCAAAGAAACACTCAGTGGATCGTAGTATGCTGATATACATTTGGGAGGAATTCTCTTATTGCGTTGATGTTGCTCGTTGGGGCAGGTGGTGGCCACATTGAAAACTTGTAAGACAGGAAATAAAAGTTGATTGTGAGTAAATACTTGTGACTAAGCTGGAGTTTTCTATTGCTTCGCCTTATTAAAATATTGCTAAATGAAATTGGTTCATTCTTTTTGAATAGCCCTGTACTTTATTTGTGTGGTAACAGGGCTACTAATGGTTTCATGTGAAGTGATCTTCACAATTGTTGAAGCATGCCACATGGAAGTGTTGCCATTTGTCTCCATTTTGGATGGAAATAGAGACGACATACATATATACATCAACCCATGCCAGTATGGAAAGAGTACGTTAAATGATATATATATGTTTGTAATATTTCTGGCAGAGTGAATGTTGTGTTTACTGAAATCCTTTCCTCATGCTATTTAGACGTTTTGCATTTTCCAAAATTGTCTCTTGCCAATGTAGACAACTGCTGGTTTCCCTGAATCCTACTGATTGTGTCATAATATTTTTATGTCTGCTTAGAATGACTTTGATTCACCTGTCTATCAACTTGCTATACATCAATAATATGCAGATGGATGATGCAGTTAAGTTTTAATATTAACTTATCACAAAGTCAAGCTGATACATATCTTCTTGTTAGTAAACACCAACAACAATTTAAACCCTGTCTGTATCTGTATAAAATGTATACTTCTGAAAAATACATAGAAATACCTACCATTATGATACATTCCCATTAGACTAGATCTTAATATTATTTTTGTTTGATTGTTGCTATTCCAAGTGGGGTGGTCTATATTGGAGCAGGTAGAAATATGATTTTTTTTACAGTTGTTCTGCTGACTGCTAACTATCCACTTGTAAAAGTAGAGCATGCAAAATTATGCCTTGTCCAAGAGCACAATACAATTGTTGTAGTAAGGCTTAGATCCATGACTCTATCTCAGGGATCTAATACTTTAATCTACAGCTTAATTTATAACCATTATAGCAGTTTATTATAACATTCAAAGCAAACCTTCTGTGACACGAAGAGAAGTATACTCTATACTTTTATTCCAAACCAGACTCAAAACACTAATGTTGATATAGCCAATGTTCAAGAAAAAGAAAAAAAGTCATTCTCATTGTTCAACAGGAGCAAAGCAAAGAATGAAAATTATGTATACATATATAATATTGTATGTGTATGTATGTATGTATATGTGTC
>NW_026401781.1:0-669 GCF_001194135.2 Octopus bimaculoides | reverse complement strand
TTTTTTTTTTTTTGCTTTTTTAATGTGTTTCGTAAAGATCTGTCTGTTCAAATGGTAGATTTGACTTTTTGCACAGTTGCGAGGGGTTTTTCTTTTTTCTTTTTCTTTTTTGAATTTCTTTTCTTTTTGCGTTTATTGTTTTATTACTTAGAAGAAGGGAATCTGCTTGAATATTTCATAGTTTTTCACTGGACATCACGTTTAGAAAAAGTACTTTATAATCCATTGTTTTCAAACGATTTTCCATCTTGTATATTCGTATGTTGATAGGAACTAGCGGGACCGGTGAATATTTCACGGAATTAATGGTTATCTTATTGGGTTATTTCTGAAAACTTTATCCCCAAAACCTGAAAGTTTAGCCTGTGTTGCGTTTATATCAAAAGATAATCGCTCATCTGCTAATCATTGAGAAGTGAAGGAAATTGGACTACGATGATTACTTAATTAACTTAAAATATACACTTGATAAACTTTATGCACTTAAATGCACAGCAGTCTCCTTGTTTCCCTCTCGCTCTTCGCCTTAGCCTTTTTTCTCTCTCCTTTTTTCTTTCGCTCTTCACCTTTCCCTTCGTCTAATCCCGTGAAAGCGTCACAAACGGGCTAAGTAACGGAGGAAAAGACTTAAAAACACTCATTTCACACACCACCACGTCGTCCTCCTAC
>NW_026401780.1:0-273 GCF_001194135.2 Octopus bimaculoides | reverse complement strand
GAGAGAGAGAGATTTATATGTATATATGTGTATATATAGATTTATATGTATATATATATTTATATATATGCATATATACTTATATGTATATATGTATATACATATGTCTGCGTATGTATCTATAAATATATACGTATACATATATATATATATAAATTTATATGTATTATATGTATAATATATTTGTATATATATGTATATATATATGTGTGTATATATTTGTATATATATGTATATATATATATATGTATGTGTGTTTGTCCCCCCACCATC
>NW_026401779.1:0-202 GCF_001194135.2 Octopus bimaculoides | reverse complement strand
ATTTATAAGTGCGTGTATGATATTTATATATGTATATATGAGGTGAATAGTTTGCTAATGTATAATCCTATTAGTTACATTTCAAATTAGATATCCTGACATGTTACATATGTTGTGTTGAACAAACTAAAATTTCATTTTATGTATGATTTTATGAAATTGTAATCTAAATGATGTATAGCTGGTTGTCTATGAGTATATA
>NW_026401778.1:0-445 GCF_001194135.2 Octopus bimaculoides | reverse complement strand
TACTCAGATATCTGGATGGTTGTACATTTACAGATTTTTATTAATATGTGCTTGCATATATTCTTGTAGATTCTCCAGATCTGGAGAATCTACAAGAATAGATGCAAGCACTAATTTATAAAAACATGTGACATATTAATAAAAATTTGTAAATGTACAACCATCCAGATATATGAGTGCCTTATTATTTTTTCGATATAATTCCTGTACATCACCTCCAAACCTTCTAATATATATATATATATATATATATATATATATATATATATATATACTAGTATATATAAATATATATATACTAGTATATATAGATATATATATACTAGTATATATAACAATGAGAAAATGGAGGGGAATAGATGGTATTCATCAACTTGCAGACATTGTATTGTGTTAATTTACCTGTTTATTTGTTTACTAAAAGGACAATAATAACAATATACAA
>NW_026401777.1:168-324 GCF_001194135.2 Octopus bimaculoides | reverse complement strand
GCCCTTATTCTTGTATATTTTATATATATATATATAGATAGATAGATAGATAGACGTATACACGTATGTATATATATGTGTGTGTGCGTGTGTGTATAAATATATATATGTGTGTGTATAAATATATATATATATATATATATATCTTTAGGAGGC
>NW_026401777.1:0-158 GCF_001194135.2 Octopus bimaculoides | reverse complement strand
TATATATGTGTGTGTATAAATATATATATATATATATATATATCTTTAGGAGGCGCAATGGCCCAGTGGTTAGGGCAGCGGACTCGCGGTCGGAGGATCGTTGCTTTGATTCCCGGACCGGGCGTTGTGAGTGTTTATTGAGCAAAAACACCTAAGCT
>NW_026401776.1:0-350 GCF_001194135.2 Octopus bimaculoides | reverse complement strand
TCTCCAAGTAGAAAGGAAGAATACAAAAAACATTTTGACTTAGCCAGACCTTACAGGCTAGTGAATTATTCTAAGCAGATTTTTTACTGTCACTGATTTTATTTGTTTTCTTGTTTTTGATTTATGGACCAGTTTATCAGACCCAGTGATATGTCCTTCTGTTGAACTGTAATTTCATTAAATTTCTATATCTTTGTGCAGCTGAGGATTGCTCTGCATTTTATATTTGATGAAATATTCACAATGCTTAATGAAATGGAGTCGCATGAAACGATCGTACAGCATTAACTTTGGATATCGTTGTTGCTTATTTTGACTTTAATCACCTTATTTTGAAACTGTATTGGATA
>NW_026401775.1:0-450 GCF_001194135.2 Octopus bimaculoides | reverse complement strand
TATCTATCTATCTATCTATCTATGTGCATACATATACATATATATATATATACACATGTATACATATGCGTAGGACTGGCTGTGTGGTAAGTAGCTTGCTTACCAACCACATGGTTCCGGTTTCAGTCCTACTGCGTGGCACCTTGGGCAAGTGTCTTCTACTATGGCCTCGGGCCGACCAAAGCCATGTAAGTGGATTTGGTAGACGGAAACTGAAAGAAGCACGTCGTATATATGTATATATGTATGTGTGTATATGTTTGTGTATCGCTGTTCAACCGACGCTGGTGTGTTTACGTCCCCGTGACTTAGCGATTCGGTAAAAGAGACCGATAGAATAAGTACTAGGCTTACAAAGAAAAAGTGTTGGGGTCGATTTGCGCGACTAAAGGCGGTGCTCCAGCATGGCCAAAGTCAAATGATTGAAACAAAAGAGTAAATGAGAGTATA
>NW_026401774.1:0-284 GCF_001194135.2 Octopus bimaculoides | reverse complement strand
ATATATATATGTATATATGCATAAATACATACATATATATATATATGTGTGTGTGTGCGTGTGTGCGTGTGTGTGTGTATGTGTGTGTGCATTAATATGTATGGATAAGCAGACATATAGCGAAGACATAATTAAACATCATAGAAATGGGCGAACGTGAAAGTAGACGTATGCACGTTAGAAACGATAACAACAATAAAGCCAGGTAAAGTAAGAATAATGTTTTTTTTAAAGATCAGCTAGCTGGTTTTTACATAAAGGTATAAAGTAAAAACACACACAAC
>NW_026401773.1:0-207 GCF_001194135.2 Octopus bimaculoides | reverse complement strand
AGTTAGTTTACGGGAAGAAAAATATATTTCCAAGCATTTAGTCCTCAAAACTATTAATTATCTCTCTATCAATGGCTTTGATATGCATATCCTAATCGATTCCCGCTGGGCATAGAAGTTTTATAATTTTTGTCGATGTAAAGTAAATATCTCTTTATATTTCGATTACTGACTACAGTATTCTTTCTTTTCTTTAACTTCTGTTAC
>NW_026401772.1:0-452 GCF_001194135.2 Octopus bimaculoides | reverse complement strand
TCTTATGAAAAATTATTTTAACAGTTGCTGAAATATTTATCTATCATTGTTCTTTTTTTAAAAAAACCTCATTCAATTCTCGTTGTACTTTAATAAACTTTTCAACAGCCGATTGGTTTTTCAAGCCCGAGCCTGATAGAAATTAGTAAAGCGTTTCATTTCCAGCAGTTGGCCGATAGTACTATCATTATAATCAAACTAATCTTTATGAGTCTCTTGAATTCATCTTCCAAGACGTATACCTGGTCCTTAAAGTTTTCTCAGGAACTGTCAAATTTATTGGACACAGTTTTTCGAATGTTTGGTTGTGCCAATTTGGCTACATCAATTACGTTAAATTATTTTTACCTGATTCATGCAAATATTTCGAATTTGGAACTTGAATTTCTCACGTAGCTGTTCGTGATTAGTTATATTCTTATATTCGGTACTACGTAACACATATTACAGAC
>NW_026401771.1:335-895 GCF_001194135.2 Octopus bimaculoides | reverse complement strand
GTGCTCCAGCATGGCCGCAGTCAAAGGACTGAAACAAGTAAAAGAGTAATAAAAGAGTATTGGGAAATACAGTATAGTACTGAGTATTGTAGTGTAGCATTGTGTCAGGTGATACTGAAGTAGCGTATAGTGCATTGTAGAACAATATACCGCAGCATAGTACGGTTTCATAGATTATAGTACATTGTAGATCTATACGTGTATGGGGGTAAAAATTACAAATTTTCCTAGTGATTCACCGAACTCTGTGGAATTAGTCAGCTGCGACTCTACATATGTTGATTGACGATATAAACAATATTATATGATTAGATTGTACATATAGTTTTGCCATTTATAGCCTAGACATAGCCATATTGATACCTGATAACAACAGAGATCTAAGTTGAGAATAACATAAAGCAATTGTATCATTGTACAGTATTTTATGTTTAAAATCAATCTTAACTAATGCATTGCGGCTTTGTTGCCGTAACATTGTTAATCACTACATAAAACGTTAGATTTGTAAATATAACTATATACATTCATTGTTAAATAAATACACACACATAGATGCA
>NW_026401771.1:0-325 GCF_001194135.2 Octopus bimaculoides | reverse complement strand
ATATAACTATATACATTCATTGTTAAATAAATACACACACATAGATGCACTCAGACACACACACTCGCGCGCGTGCGCGCACACATGCATACATATATATACACGCACACATACACATGTATATGCATGCACACAAGTATAATTACACACATATACATATTTATAAATGTGTGAATATGTATATATATATGTAAACACAAACATATACATAAATGTATACATACACACATATACGCACACAAACACACACACACATATATGTAAATGTGTATGTTTGCATGTATGTATATATACATATATATATATATATATATATATATATATA
>NW_026401770.1:0-248 GCF_001194135.2 Octopus bimaculoides | reverse complement strand
CCGCCAGCCCACCAACCAGCCACTGAAGCAAAGTATCACTGTGTCCCGTCGACCTCTCTCTCCTCCCTGTCATTACGCATCTCACCTTATCAGACCGACAGCCAGTTATGAGGCGATCCAGCGAAGCGTGTTCAAATTAGGAGCATGACTAACTGCTTCGACTCGATATTTGACTCGGGTATCAAATGGTGTTTGTCGATGTTTGTATGTATGTATGTATGTGTGTATGTATGTATATATGTATGTAT
>NW_026401769.1:0-632 GCF_001194135.2 Octopus bimaculoides | reverse complement strand
TATTTTGAATAGGATTTGATTGGTAGAGGATAGTCACATGACTGGTCTTATAAATTTTTGTAGGCTCCCCGCTACGTGCGTGTGTTTGTGTCAAGTGACAATGTTTAGCGTCGTAAGTTAAGGCTAACAGGGTTGACTGAAGATGTCCAAGCAATCAATGCACTGAATATTTTCTGTCAAGTGTTTGTAGAGAATGATCACATGATTAAATTTATAACCTTTTCTACGTTTCCCGCTACGTCCGTGCCTTAGTGACACGTGACAAAATATTTTGCACCTAAAAAAAAGGTCGACACAGTTGAGTGAACATGTTTAGTTATAGTTAAAGTACTCGAAATTTGATCTGTATGGTGGGAGAGTGGACAGCAGACGTTTCTATGAAGTCCAGTGGCTAAAATTTAGGTTGTTAGCTGTGTAGCCTCCTCATAAATGGCAGAATGAGTTTTGTGTGTGAATAGTTATTTGTGTATGTACTCTGTTAAAGTCTGTTAAGTCTTAGTTTCGACTTTTGTATGAAAGTATTTTCTTTGTTTATCTGTGCTTCATATGGTAGAAATTCCAGGGTTTAGAGAAATGTTTTTAAATAACATAGTTGAATTAAGAAATGGAGCTAAACGCAGGTGTTATTGAAA
>NW_026401768.1:0-240 GCF_001194135.2 Octopus bimaculoides | reverse complement strand
ATATATATATATATATGTATATATGAATGTGTATATGAATATATATATGTATGTATGTATGTATGTATTCATATATATGTAAGTATATGTGTGCATATGTATTTGTATGCATGTGTGTATACATATATATGATTATATATATATATATATACATAATCATATACACATACACACACACAGACTTGCATGCACATACACACACCCATACACACACACATACACATGCACACACATTCACAC
>NW_026401767.1:0-631 GCF_001194135.2 Octopus bimaculoides | reverse complement strand
TCAGTTTCCATCTACCAAATCCACTCACAAAGCCTGAGGCTATAGTGGAAGACACTTGCCGAAGGTGCCATGCAGCAGGACTGAACTCAGAACTATGTGGTTGGTGAGCAAGCTACTTCCCACACAGCCATGCCTGCACCTATGTGATGTGAATAGAAGACAATGAGTGTTGGTATGGCTGGATATGCGGTGAGAATAAGCCATGGATTGTTCAGTGAAAATATCTGATCCATTGATGGTGAAAAATATGTCAAGTAATGGAATATTGAAGACTGGCAAGAATTTGTAATGACATGTCTGTGGATGTTGAGCCTCACCAAATGAAATGACAAATGATAGCAGAAAGTAGAATTTAAAGATGTAAGCTATTTTTGTGCATGCTATATTTTGGCTTGGAACAATGGATATTAAAATGTTAATATGGAGAAATATTGATAAATGATGATGGGATATCATCATCACCACCATCACCATCATCTTCATCGTCATCTTTGTCATCAGGGTCATCATAAATACTTTAAGTCTATTTTTGGCGCTGGCTTGTGATGGACAGCATATCTCTCCCTGCTCTCACTCTCTCTCCTCTCTCTCTCTCTGTTTATATATATATATATATATATATATATATATA
>NW_026401766.1:0-337 GCF_001194135.2 Octopus bimaculoides | reverse complement strand
GTGTGTGTGTTGCATCTATAGAAATTCACACCTTACAAGATAGCAATCTGTGAGTCGCACCAATAGATTCTTCATGGTCGAAAATGCCCGGAATCGGCCATTTATTTTTTTTTTTTTTCCTAAGGGGTGAATGTCTGCATTAAAAATAATTTTAAACCATAACTTCTAACAATTTTCAATTTGGAGACATACACCAGCATTTGCAAACATTAGTTAAGTCCCCTTCTAGCGACGGTGTAAAGAGACAGAGAGAGAGAGAGATAACAGATTTTTAAAATTTCGTCTATTTAGTGAGTGATTGACAGACAAAAACAGACAAACAGGGGTTGTTATGTAT
>NW_026401765.1:0-705 GCF_001194135.2 Octopus bimaculoides | reverse complement strand
AGATAGATAGATAGATAGATAGATAGATAGATAGATAAGTAGATAGATAGTCTGCGTACGTGTCGTTATATTAACGAGCAAATACACTATAAACACTGACATAAATGCAGAGGAAAAAGAGACATATTTATACACCCTCACTTATGTAGTTATCACTATGTATTGGTATTTTGAAATGTATGTGCATATGGGTGGGTGTGTGTGTGCGTCTGTGTGTACGTTTGTCGAAGCACATAGACTGAGAGACGGAGAGAACACTAAGCTGTGATGGCTCCCTGGATCCCTCAATAGTTAAGCTGACATTCGTTTACGTATACGAGTAAATAAATGTGAACCTCATATATGTATATGTGTGTGTATATATATATATATTTGACCGTTGACTGGACACTATTCAATTTTTTTTCTCCGTGTTTTTCTCCTTGTCTCCGTATTCTTTCTGTTGAAGAGCGTAGCTCGAAACGTCAAAGACTTTCCGTATTCCCGAGCGTCATACTAATACATCCTTTTGTTATTTACACAACCTGTCCTCGTCTGTTGTTGTTTTTTCGTATATTCTCCCATATATATATATGTATATATACATATATTAACATATACAAATATATACATTATATATATATATATATGTTATGTATGTATGTCTATATATATATATATATGCGTATGTATATATATATATATATGTGTGTATATATATATATA
>NW_026401764.1:0-671 GCF_001194135.2 Octopus bimaculoides | reverse complement strand
ATATATATATATATACGTATACATATATCTATATGTATACGTATATGTGTCTACACATACATATCAAAATTCAAATTGCATGTAGCACAGGATGTAATTTAAGATATGTGTCAAAATATTTTGAAATTCAATAAATTTCTATAGATTTCTATATTTTTGTTGAAGTAACAGGAAAAATATATCAAAGTATATCTAATAGATATAGGTTTCCAACGTTACTCTGACAAAATCAATGCTATATAGAAATAGTGTTATAGAAAAGACACCTTTTCCTCATGACAAAGCAGTTTATTCCAATATAGTAACCGTTTGTATTTACTAGTTGTATTTACTATCATTATTTTCCTAAAATTCTACTGGCGCAAAGATTCACTATTTTCCTCCAGATTTTACGCTGATACGAGCGTTAACAAAAATTGAGCCAAGTTTAACTGGAATTTTGTCCTATAGTCGTGTGTAAGCATCACTTGATGATTATAAATTCTTGGTTGTTGCTTAGCCTAACGTCTTTGATTATAAATCTGCTGGTCATGTAGACCTATGTTCCAGCCATCACTATCTATAATTCTGTGAAACATTGTATATCAAAGTCTACATGGTTGAATCTCTGCAGCGCAGGCTACAGCAGTTTCCCGATGTCTGAAGGACGAGCACCAGAAGACTACTACACC
>NW_026401763.1:0-225 GCF_001194135.2 Octopus bimaculoides | reverse complement strand
ATATATATATGTATATATATATAGTATATATATAGATTTATATATATATATATATATATACATACACACACATGTGAGTGTATTTCTATGTATGTGTGTCTGCGTTTAACTATATAGAGAGTTATGTAACATATACCTCAATGTATTAATATTGCTGTCTCTATATACATACTTATATGTAAGTATGTATGTATATATATATATACATGTATATATATATATATA
>NW_026401762.1:2617-4364 GCF_001194135.2 Octopus bimaculoides | reverse complement strand
TAATAATAATAATAATGATAATAATAATAATATTAATAATAATAATGATATTTATCTCTTCCTGAAGATATAGAGTCAAAATTAAAAGAAGAGTGCCATTTGTTATCCAGTGAATCGTATTCCATTGCCCATTGGTTACTTTCATTATAAATATGCAAATTACCTGAGGCAATACATGTTTAGTATCCTTGTTGAATAAGTCTACGCTTTATGTTTGCTAGAGTCGAAGTGGACAACTGCTGTGCTGAGAACGCCTGTCGAAACAGAAACCGATAACCACGGCCGCCATATTGTATCCAAGACACACCCTCTTTCCATTAAGACCTTAGCGTTTATTAATGACTACTTGTGAAAAAAGTATTTGTTAAAGAATTAAATATGAACATTAAAGTGATTGAACAGGGGACATAATTTTCTTAATTTGAAAGTAAGTTATTCCCCTTGACCTAAAAATGTCAAGCAAATTGTTTTTCAGAAACTTAAGAGGCGCTTTTTATTTGAATATTACGAAATGTTATTAATAAAAAATCTTATTTGTCTAAGCTGATATACTGTTTGCATATAGTATCTCGTAATTTCGTTCTATCATCGCGGTAGACAAAATGTATTTGTCAGAATATGGACAATATGTGAAGCAGTCTCGCTTTGTGTTTAGGCAGTTGTCAAATGATTTATATTTTCCAGTCTTAGTACCTCCTGTTCCGGACGAAGCTAACATTTAGAAATATTTTGTTTACGTTTATGTTGAGGGAGAATCAATCGTGGAAGTGCCCTATTATTTTGAGTAATATCTGATTTAGTTGAAAACATGCACTGCAGGTATCTATTACTCCTGGTGAATGTCGAATGTTTATTAGTATCGGTGTTGTCCAAGAACGAATAGCATCGCTGCACGGGTTAGATTTTCCAGCAAAGTCGTATGTATTTGTCCATATGTGGGTATATATGAAAATAATTTCTCTTTATGTTTAGGCTGTTATTAGAGAATACAACTTTTCTAATATATATGCCTCCTCTTCTGTACAAAGCAAACGTTTCATTCTCTCAACAGGTGACAATTTATACGTCAGCGTACGGACATACTTTGTGCTTAGGCACAAAAGATTTATCTTTCCAAATCCATGTATCCCCACTTCTGGATAAAGCTAGCATTTCTTTGTTTAAATAAACTATCATGTATTTGTCGTAAGTGGGCATCTACTAAAGCAGTCTTTCCTTGTGTTTAGACAATTATCACAAGAATTTCCTTTTCCAATACCTGTGTCAATACGTGGGTATGTATTAAAACCCTATCAATTTAAATGTATGTGCTGTATTACATATTTTGCTACTTCCCTTGTCACTTCCACTCCCTAAGCTTTCAGTCAAACTGTAACATTTTTTATCCTTCACTCGCCTTAGGACGCTGGGTGTGTCTCGGCGAATGATTGTAACAAACATGCAGATTAAATAATAATAATAATAATAATAATAATAATAATAATAATAATAATAATAATAATAATAATAATAATAATCGTTCGTTTATTATTGCCACAAGGGGCCACAATTAACAAAGACGCTACAGGGGACGAATTACATGTACGGTTGGTGGGGGAGCATGTTTTGGGGATCGTAGAATTAAGAAGAATAAAAACAAAAAAAAGAACAGGCATGTAGAACATCAGAGTACATATGGAAAACTAATAATAATAATAATAATAATAATAATAATAATAATAATAATAATAATAATAATAATGGTTTC
>NW_026401761.1:0-310 GCF_001194135.2 Octopus bimaculoides | reverse complement strand
GGTGTAACTCCTGTTTATGAGGTAGAAACTCCTTGATATTTTGGGTACTTAAGTATATATAAATTTAATGAATGGAGTAAAAGGCATTTTTTAACTGCATACTTTTATTTCCGACATATGTTTCGAAGAATTACAATTTATGCGATCCATAGGAATCGGCGATGTTAAAAATGTAAACTTCTCTTCAGGGAAATGTATGGGAACCAGCTTAAACGTAAGACATTGTAACCGAATATGAGAACTATAGTTGGAGAAGGTTATAACTATAGTTCTCATATTCGGTTATAATGTCTTACGTTTAAGCTGGTTC
>NW_026401760.1:0-230 GCF_001194135.2 Octopus bimaculoides | reverse complement strand
ATATATATATATATATATATATATATATATTCGTACATGTGTACGTGTGTGTGAGCAGATCAATATATAGTCACATGGTTTCCTATCTTTATATATACAATTCACAATAGTTTCATTCGAAATGTTTGGAAACGAAAGTTCTTCGGAGCTCCGAATAACATATATTTGCACCAATAAATTGTTATATGTGTAAAAGTTTTAGTTTTTATTCTATGTAACTATCAAGTGGT
>NW_026401759.1:0-213 GCF_001194135.2 Octopus bimaculoides | reverse complement strand
AATTAGTAGCAGGACTGGTTAGTGGACGCTATAGACAGTGTAGGTAGAAGTCAACAGGTGGTTATTTGAGTGTGTGTGTGTTCGTGTTTGTGTGGCGCTGTAGGTGTTGGGTACGTGTACGTGTGTGTGTGTATTTTGTATGGGTGTGTATGTGTATGTTTTATGTGCGTGCGTGTGTGTTTGTATGTATGTGTATGTTGTGTGTATGTGCGT
>NW_026401758.1:0-592 GCF_001194135.2 Octopus bimaculoides | reverse complement strand
GTGGTTCATGTCTATTTCAGGTCGAAAGAAGTATGATCTTGAAATGAAAAGAAACAACTAGAACAGCAACAGTTATAATAAATAGATAGTTATTACCGGAACTGTTACATGGAGTAATATTCTAATTGGTTCATCAAGATTGGTAACTGGTTCGTGAACGTTAGGAATATTTACAGCAATAATATGGCTGTTAATATTAGTATTTGCTTTGGTACTAGACTTTTTCATTACCTATAAAGAGAAAGCGTTAAATAAACTAATACGATTCATAGAAGTGTTTATCACTACCATGTTAAAGCATGAAACCAGCTTTGTTGTACTTAGACATAATTATTTCAATCAGTACAAAATCTCAGCACAATATATATTAGATGGAAATTCACAGATGAGGGTTGTCTTTGCTTTAAGAAATGGATAATTTGGTTTTACATCCAAATTGTTAATAATAGAAGTTGCTGCTATGACTGTCTACTTAAGGAGGTCTTTTGGTTATCACCGTCTCCTGTGTTCAAAGTCCTTGGATATTCACCTTGGGACAAGTCATTTCTACAACAACTTCTGGATGACGAGAATATTGTGAGAGGAATTTGGT
>NW_026401757.1:0-330 GCF_001194135.2 Octopus bimaculoides | reverse complement strand
AGTTCGTTTGTGGGCTAAATCTACATACGATACAGTTCCTATAAGTGCAGCGGGTTCTACTGAAAGGGTATGTTCTACTGTTTGTAGGAGTTCTTTCCGACGTTATAAACAGAAAACTTTGTTCGCGTTAGAATTGATCTGACAATATTTAAAAGGAAAACACCGATATAGCTACATTTTTATTAGTCTCTCTGCTATTTTTATAACGCACAGGAAATGAAGCAAATTATGAATTAGTATAAATATTAAATCATCTTTCAGCTGTGTATTTAATATATTGTTAATATTTGTTCTATAGCAATGTTATGTATACATATAGTGTGTGTGTAT
>NW_026401756.1:0-861 GCF_001194135.2 Octopus bimaculoides | reverse complement strand
ATATATATATGTATGTGTGCGTGTGTGTTTTCCCCACACCACCACTTGACAACCGGTGTTGGCGTGTTTACGTCCTCTAACCTGGCGGTTCGGCAAAAAGAAACCAATACAAGTACCAGACTTAAGAAATAATAAATAAGTACTGGGGGCGATTCATTCGACTAAAAATTCATCAAGGTGATGCCCCAGCATGGCCGGAGTGTAATGAATAAAACAAGTTTTAAAAAAGATGTAAAAACGCCATTAAATTTTTTAATGCGTAAACCGCCATTAAAATATGGCACCCATTAAAATACAAGAGCAAGTAACTCTTAGCTGTTTTATTTTTGTAACTTTAGGATCTCTTTAATATGTGGAGGTAGAATTAGTCTAGCCGAAGAGACAAGGTGGATGTAAATATTGATGTTGGAGACTCGTTTCTTGTGAAATTTCTGTTTCTTTTTGGGTATTTATTTTTGTGGTTGCCGTCAAAATAATGGCAGCTGTTGTATCTGTCCAGTTAGAATCAGCGGCCTACCTTGTCTGTTTGACACATGCTCTGTCTACGGAGCGAGAAGAAGTTATGGGGCTTTTACTTGGAGAGGTAAACCTTTTTTTTTTTTTAATTATGTACTATGTATGTGAAAGTCTGTGTATTTATGTATCTTTGTAATAATGTGTGCTTATAATATATCATGTGTACGTGTACGTAATATATATAGGTGCCAGTATAATATATAATGTACGTAAATATAGTGTGTATTCGTGTATGTGTCTATAATGTGTGTGTATAATGTGCAAATAGTGTATAGTGTGTGTATAATATGTCTGTAATATATATAGTATGTGCGTGTATATATATATATATATATATATATATAT
>NW_026401755.1:0-212 GCF_001194135.2 Octopus bimaculoides | reverse complement strand
GGTTCGCCAGTCCTCGGTTAAATCGTCCAACCCATGCTAGCATGGAAAGCAGACGTTAAACGAATCATGAGGATGATGATATATATAAACTAAAATTCAAACACTGAGATTTGAAATCAGATGTTACTACTGTTCATATCATCTGTTGATAAATTTTAAAACTGATATCACCAGCAGTGACATAGGTGGATCGCAGATGTAATAGCATTAAA
>NW_026401754.1:0-222 GCF_001194135.2 Octopus bimaculoides | reverse complement strand
GGACATTTATGACTTTTCCCTTAAATGAAATACTGGTAGGTAGAATGACAAGAGGGTAGTCAATAGATGGCCACTGTCAGCAAGAATACAGGGCAGGGCTTCTCGAAGAGGTATGGGCTGTGGAAAATGTTATAAGGACCGTGGGCCAGTGAGACAATGATGGTATGAATATATGAAACACAAGGTGTACATGAGTTTGGCTTAAGCCATGTGTTAATGGTT
>NW_026401753.1:0-259 GCF_001194135.2 Octopus bimaculoides | reverse complement strand
GACTGTGGCCATGCTGAAGCACCGCCTTTAGTCGAGCAAATTGACCCCAGTTGTCAAGCGATGGTGGGGGGACAAATACAGACACACAAATATATACACACACATAAATATATATATACATATATACGACGGGCTTCTTTCAGTTTCCGTCTACCAAATCCACTCACAAGGCTTTGGTCGGCTCGAGGCTATAGTAGAAGATAGTTGCACAAGATGCCACGCAGTGGGATTGAACCCGGAACCATGTGGTTGGTAAGCA
>NW_026401752.1:0-214 GCF_001194135.2 Octopus bimaculoides | reverse complement strand
GATAGATAGATAGATAGATAGATAGATAGATATTTTACTTGTTTCAGTCATCCAGTTTTGCTGGAAGGTTTTTGACGGACGAATCTACCCCAGTACATATTTTCTTAAACCTGTTACTTATTCTATCGGTCTATTTTGTCGAACCGATAAGTTACATACACTTAAATTAACATTTTTGACACTTAATTTTTGATATCGGATATTCTCCTGTTTA
>NW_026401751.1:0-682 GCF_001194135.2 Octopus bimaculoides | reverse complement strand
CCTATATATGTATATATCTGTATATATATGTGTATGTATATATATATGTGTGTGCATATATATGTATATACATATATATGTATATATATATGTATATACATACATATGTATATATATAGGTATATATATATAAATATATATATATATATATATATAATATATATGTATGTATGTATATGTATGTATATATATATATATCTTTATCTTTTCTTTTATCTTTTACTTGTTTCAGTCATTTGACCGTGGCCATGCTGGAGCACCGCCTTTAGTCAAGCAAATCGACCCCAGGACTTATTCTTTGTAAGCCTAGTACTTATTCTATCAGTCTCTTTTTGCCGAACCGCTAAGTTACGGGGACGTAAACACCCCAGCATCAGTTGCCAAGCGATGGTGGTGGGACAAACACAGACACTCAAACACACACATACATATATATATATACATATATACGACGGGTTTCTTTCAGTTTCCATCTACCAAATCCACTCACAAGTCTTTGGTTGGCCCAAGGCTATAGTAGAAGACACTTGCCCAAGGTGCCACGCAGTGGGACTGAACCCGGAACCATGTGCTTGGTAAGCAAGCTACTTACCACACAACCACTATATATTTTATTATATGTATTCATTTTCTCTTAGTTAACAATTAACTCCAACAAAATAAATTGGTTAATAGATACCAG
>NW_026401750.1:0-453 GCF_001194135.2 Octopus bimaculoides | reverse complement strand
CTATATTTCTAATCCTTCCCAATCTACCAAAATTCAAGTATTTTTCTTCACCAATTTTTTTCAAAAGTCCTTCGTTTCATTTATTGCCTTTTTATTATTGTTTGTAACACTTGTTATGATTCTTGTACTGTTCCTTATTGTTGTTCGCAAGTGACTTTCTTATTGTATGGTCTTTCATTGAAAGATTTATGATAGTATATTATCTATTATATAATTACATAATCCCTTTGAGAACATTTATCCCTTTCTCTCTCTCTCTCTCTTTCCCTGTCTCTATTTATCTTCCTCTCATTTTCACTCTCTTTCTCTCTCTCTCTTTTCCATACTTTCGCTGCTCCGGTTCTTCTAACACAAGCAACAAGTTATACAGTTATTAGAGTCATATTTTTTGTCACTATATTTGTCAAGTAACCAATAATATATATATACATAGATACATATATATATATATAT
>NW_026401749.1:0-275 GCF_001194135.2 Octopus bimaculoides | reverse complement strand
TATGTATGCATGTATGTATGTATGTATGTATGTATGTGTGTACATATATAAGTATACATATATACGTATGCACGTATGTATGCAAGCACATATATACATGATATTATATAGACTTTTATGAGATATAGGATTAAGATGGTGCTGAAGAGCATACCAGCGAAACATGGTAGCCTACACGATTAATTATCTTGTATTGCTTTCCAGATACAAGTATATATGTATGTACGTGTATATGTGTGTGTGTGTATGTGCATTTATTACATATATATATATAT
>NW_026401748.1:0-836 GCF_001194135.2 Octopus bimaculoides | reverse complement strand
ATACATACATACATACATACATACATACATACATGTGTGTGTGCGTGTGTGCATAGATATAAACATCGTATAATTTAGTTATAAGCGTTAAGCAGTAACTGTCATTTTTTCCCCCCTCGGGCAATGTGAGAGCGATTTGAAAATTTCGGCAGTTCGGTTGAAATAGCATTTAAAAAAAAAAATACAGGATATATTTAAATATTTTCATAAAAACATAATGACATACATTAGACATTATCAAATATTTATTATTATTTATCCGGGATAAAAGCTTTTTAAAAATAATTTTCTTGTCTCATTATGAATATCCATCTATCCATCTCTCACCCTGTATTTATCTCTGTAGCTGTCTGTCAATCTATGTCAACGTACCTACCGACATATCTATCTATCTATCTATCTATCTATCTATCTATCTATCTATCTATCTATTTATCTACCTATCTATCTATCTATCTCTCAAACTATTTCTCTAAAATTTGGTGGCAAGTTGTTCTTAACTTATTGAATGTTAGATCTGGTTAGAAAACACTCCTTAACTCATTCGATACCGCATTCAGGAGATTAAATACCGCATTCAATATAGTGTGTTCCGGCATACAAGTCGATGTAGCTTATAAGTTTAACCATGTGGTATAGACCATTCAAACATCAACGCTATGTTCCCAAATCCTACTGCATTTTCCACGGAATTTTTGCTCCTACAGAATTGTCTTTGAGTATAAGTCGACATACCTTTGTTTTGACAGTAAATTTTGATCTCGGAAGTCTCGACTAATATGCCGGAATATATACATATATATATATATATATATATATATATATTATATATATAT
>NW_026401747.1:0-433 GCF_001194135.2 Octopus bimaculoides | reverse complement strand
TACTACTACTACTACTACTACTACTACTACTACGGCTGCTGCTGCTGCTAATAATAATAATGATGATGATCATAATAATAATAAATAATTAATCCGTTTTATTGGCCACAAGGGCTAATATCAATTAAAAACATGTAAGGACAAAGACAGGACGAAGGTTACAATAATAATAATAATAATGATGGCTTCAAATTTTGCCACAAGGGCAACAATTTTGTGGGACGGGATGTGTCGATTAGATTGAACTACCCCAGTATTTTACTGGTACTTATTATTATCGACCCCGAAAGGGTGAAAGGCAAAGTCAACTTCGGCAGAATTTGAACTCAGAACGTAACGACGGGCGAAATACCGCTAAGTGTGCTAACAATTCTGCCAGTTCACAGCCTAATAATAATAATAATAATAATAATAATAATAATAATAATAATAA
>NW_026401746.1:0-359 GCF_001194135.2 Octopus bimaculoides | reverse complement strand
CACACACACACACATGCCCACACTACATATATAGATATATATACACATATACGCAGATAGATGGATAGGATAGATTGATACATATTGATATGGTAAACACAAGTTTGATGGCCATTATTTCCTAGAATGCAAACATGTACTTAACAGCAGGATGGAAATAAATAATAACAGCTCATATGAAGTAATTAAATGAAATAATTAGAGAGTTAATTACTTTGTTTACGATGTATATTGTTTCCTCAAGTGAGCGACTGACATACATCTAACAAGGACCAAATGTCTGAGTGTCACTCTCTTTCTCATACTCTCACTCTTACTCACTTTTATTTTCTATCACACACGCTCCCTGTCTGTCTGTC
>NW_026401745.1:0-726 GCF_001194135.2 Octopus bimaculoides | reverse complement strand
ATATATATATATATATATAAAATTTAGATTCAAAATGAATATGGTACTTAAGTTTAGGCACCAGAATTCAATTTGGTATTATCCAAACAAATACAAAAAAATAAGGTGATAAGAAATCAAAATAAGCAACAAAGATATTCAAGGTTACTGCAGTACGATCGTTTCATGCGAGTCCATTTATTTAAGCAATGCGAGCATGACATTAAATGTAAAATGCAGAGCATTTTGACTTTGCTTTGGCTAAGTCAAAATGTTTTTTTTTATATTCTTCCTTCCCACTTGGATAGTTTAAATGTAGTTACAGCAGTAATATGTCCTTCTACTAAAAGTAAAGTTCAGTAAATTTTCCATATCTTTGCGCAACTGAAGATTGCTCTGCATTTTACATTTAATGTAATGCTCGCATTGCTTAAATAAATGGGGTGCCATGAAACGATTGTACTGCTGTAATTTTGAATATCTTTGTTGCTTATCTTGATTATATATATATATATATATATATATACAGGATATCAAGTAGTAATGCAATACGACGCCGTTTCAAGCGGCTCCATTTGAATAAATAATGCAATCATTACATTTAAATACAATGCCATCGTTAGCTGCACAAATACATAAATGGAAGTTTAACAAGCAAGACACATAAATATTATTTTTCGTCAATTTTTTAACACAGTAAGAATATGGAAATAATTCAGGTTGTCGCTATTTTAGCTAAGAATAGAC
>NW_026401744.1:0-1517 GCF_001194135.2 Octopus bimaculoides | reverse complement strand
ATTATTATTATTATTATTATTGAGTGAGAGAGCAGTGCATGTCATCAAAGCGGTCGGCGAGGTCGACTTTGCCTTTCATCTTTTCGGGGTCGATAAAATAAGTACCAGTCACGTACCAGTCATGATTTAATCGTCTTCCGTCTCCCTTCAAAAACTGGTGGCTGTGTCAAAATTAGAACTCATTATTATTGTTGTTATTGCTGTTGTGACTACTACTACCATAATTCTCATTACCTCTATCTACTTATTTTGGTATTGGAATACTTATAGTTTAAGTCGGGTTCTTATATATCAAGAGGCCGTGAAATATGTTGATTCATATAACTTTGGCAATCAGTATGAGTAGATCCTATCTAACCAACAGGGAGTGAATCTCATTCATCAACCCCTTAATTTTGGTCTCCTACATGAAAGTTAAGCAATAATTAGTTTAGATATTTAACTGACAACTTATAATTCGCATTTGTTTGTATTTTTATTTTTGTCGAGATTAATGTTTAATCATATCGAAGATTTTTTTTAATATATTATAGCAAACTTTATTTAATCTAATTTTTAATAACATTATTAATCCGTTTAGTACCTACTTAGAAACATACTCCAATATATCACTTGGTGTCCAGTGGCAGAAGTGGTTGATTACTTCAAACCTTTATTTGATATCGTATACGCTTACAAAAAAAAAAAAAGGAAGAAAGAAAAGAAAAACGTAAAAGTTCTGAGAAAACGACATGTCACTAAAAGTATTTCACATTTAAGTACAGCTGGGAATAATAAGTTCCCAGTTCGACAATTAGGATTTAGTGATGGTGTCACAGTCTAATATAGCAAAACCCAGAAAAGATAAATTTAAATCAAATAACATCCTGCATTGGATAGTGGCAGAATGGAGCAGAAATTGGTTTGAATTCTTTTGAGAACTAAGAACTAAATGTGAGAATGATTCGGTCTTGCGCATGCGTTTACGTATTTGCCAATAAGTAACATGGTCTTCGAAATAGATTTTCTTCTCTATGTTTGTGAAAAATCAGGTTTGTCACGGTTGAAATCGCATGATCACAGGGATAAACCAACTAATACTGCAACAGTTTCAATGCAGATATATTTTTCATCTACGTATCGAGCCATGACAACCATACGGAAAAAACCCGGCCCTCTCCTGCCCTCATTACAACACAACACGCAACAACTAATAAATAAAAAAAGAAACATTTTCAAAAACTTCAAAAGAGCTCACTTGAATTTCTTTCAATATTAGAATCAATATTCGTAAAACTAAAATAGAAAAAAATTACATTCTCCACCGCAAATACTACAAAAATGAATTCAGCAAAACAATTGTAGACGTTTCTAAAAAAAATAATCAGTACGTCAACATAAAAGCAATGTCATTTACACAAATGAAATAGATAATTTGATAAGGTCTGGAGACAGCCGTCAACACAACATCTATATAAAACAACAGAAATTTATTTAACATCAACCAAATAAAGAAGAAATTAACAAAGAAGAAAGTA
>NW_026401743.1:1239-1893 GCF_001194135.2 Octopus bimaculoides | reverse complement strand
TATATATATATATATATATATATATATATATATATGGTGTAATTTCAGATACAGTAGGGTATATAATACCACTTGCTAAAATCAGAGCAAATGCTCCAAAAACCACATATATAAGTTACAATATATACCCTACTGTATCTGAAATTACTTTATATTTTGCCTGTAAAGGTGTGAACTTGCTAGCCACCTTATTATTACTATATATAATAGTAATAGCACATCTTTATTCAAATTTTTCTTGTTTATGATAGTTTGTTTTAAATGGAGTGGGATGTTTAAAATAAGGAACATACACGAGCTAACATAGTGAATATTTTAAAAATAGACGTTCAAAATATTATTTTCAGCTGAAGATTGCAGAGCATGTTTGTTATGCAAAGCATGAAATCAATTGGTATTGAAATATACATTTCTTACTGAAGTATACAAAGCAAAGGTAAACCTATTTCTCATATGTTCATTGCATTGCTCATGTGTATCTTTATGGTAATTTTTATGGTGGTTTTTGGGGCATTGGCTCTGATTTTAGCAAGTGGTATTATATACCCTACTGTATATGAAATTACTTTATACTGTGCTTGTATAGGTGTGAACTTGCTCCTCACCTTATTACTCTAAATAATGGTAATAATACATCTTTATTCATATATATAT
>NW_026401742.1:0-330 GCF_001194135.2 Octopus bimaculoides | reverse complement strand
ATATGTATATATATATATATATATACATACACACTGAGAGAGTGATAGAGAGAGAGTAAGAAATAGATAGATAGATAGATGGTAGATAGATATATAGATATATACATGTACATATATTTTCATATATACATATATAAATATATATATATATATATATATATACATGCACACACACACACACACATACACACACATATATATATGTACGTGCATAGTTATATATGTGTATATAATTATATATGTGTAATATATAAATGTATCGTATAAATATATTCGTAGGAATGTATTACATAGATACATATATATATATATATATTTATAATATACATA
>NW_026401741.1:0-394 GCF_001194135.2 Octopus bimaculoides | reverse complement strand
ATATATATATATATATATATACATATATGTGTGTGTGTGTGTGTACATACAAACTGAGAGAGAGTAGAAGAAGTGGCGAGAGAAAGCACTGCAACTGCCGGATAATGACGATTGTCGTTTCCGGTTATCATTTAAGTCCAACCTCTTAAATAACCATTTATTCCAAAGTTGACAATCCTAAAGCAGAACAACAAAGAATTCTTTGAAAAATTCCTTCAATTACTTGTTGGAATCAGTAAAAAAGTTAAACAACATTATTTTCTCTTCATGTGGTTAATGCAAACAGAATCCACATACGCCCTCACACACACACACATGTGTATGTGTGTGTGTGTGTGTGTGTATATATATATATGTATATATATACACACATACATACATGCACAATCTCTCT
>NW_026401740.1:0-285 GCF_001194135.2 Octopus bimaculoides | reverse complement strand
CCATGCAAGTATGTGTGTGTGTGTGTGTGTGTGTTTATGTGTATATTATGTGTTTGTTAAGTAGTTATGTTTTCTGTGTATATCAGTGTACAAGATTACATATAATGAACACACATACACACGCACACACACATAATTATATATAATTATATGTAATTTTATGTGTGTGTGTGTGTGTGTTTATATATATATATGTTTATACATACATTATATGTATATATATATGTGTATATATATGTATATGTGTGTGTATATATATATATGTATATAATTATATGTGTGTGT
>NW_026401739.1:0-723 GCF_001194135.2 Octopus bimaculoides | reverse complement strand
TGTTACTAGAGCCATGTGTGATAGTACAGAGTCTTACAGAAACACATGGCCCTCCATTGCATATACTGTCTATCCAGGGCTTAACAATTATTTCCAGGACCTCAATGCAGGCAGTAGAATTAACTCTAAGGCTTTGTGGAAATAAGTAAGGAGGCATCACATGTCCTTCATTGCTGACAACCCCTAAAACCATGACAGTTGCAAAATATTTTGTATGCATAACACCTGGAAGTTCAGAAAGATCTGCACACAACCGTCTGTCATTTCTGTTAATTTTTTGATCCTGGTCGAAGATTTTCTCTTTTGAGAAAGACCAAATCAAATCTTCTGCTGGATTTTTCAGTTTGTTTAAGAACCTGTTAGATCTGATGTAGTAAATTTCTTTTGCTTTTTCTGACAAATTGACCTTTCCTCATCATATAAGACTTATATCTGATGTCTTCGTGGACAACATTTCTGACTGTTCCTTCTGACACATGGAGATCTTTTGCAATTGACCTCATGGACTTTCTGCAATTGTAGTTGATAGTCTGTTGAACTTGGTGGATAAATTCGGGTGTTCCGATGATTTTAGAGCATTTAGAATGCTTTTTATGCTTTGATATGTTTCCATCTTCAGTCCCTAATTTCTTACAAACTTTGTAGATGAAAGATCTGGCAAGTTTTGAAAATCGAGATATTTCTAAATTGCTATGCTCAGCCTTTATAACTACAATAACAGCA
>NW_026401738.1:303-429 GCF_001194135.2 Octopus bimaculoides | reverse complement strand
AATCCATATGTATGTGTGATTAGGTCTTGTATGTATGTACATATATCTGTATGTGTGTGTATGTATGTATGCGTGTATGTATATATATATATATATATATATATATATATATATATATATATATAT
>NW_026401738.1:0-252 GCF_001194135.2 Octopus bimaculoides | reverse complement strand
ATATATGCATATATATATGTATATATGAACACATTTGAGTTCTTTTTCTTATATATATGTATTTGTATGTATGTATGTTTGTGCATGCGTGTGTTTACGTATGTGTTTGAATACAAGTATGTATATGCGTATCTGTTTATTTGGTTATAGGCGTAGATGTATATGTATGTGTATGTATCTATTTCTAGTTATATATATATATGTATATATGTGTGTATGAGAACATGCACACACACATATATATATACATAT
>NW_026401737.1:0-243 GCF_001194135.2 Octopus bimaculoides | reverse complement strand
GGGGGTAGGGTTAGTCACATGAGAGAGAGAGAGAGAGAGAGAGAGAGAAAGAGAGGTGTTTATACATACACACACACACAAATATTATGTATATGCATAATATACATATATATATATTATGTATATGCATAACATATATATATATACACACATATATACATACATATATACACATATTCATACATATATACACACATATACAGACATATATATACATATATATACACATACATATATATACAT
>NW_026401736.1:0-226 GCF_001194135.2 Octopus bimaculoides | reverse complement strand
TCTATCTATCTATCTATCTATCTATCTATCTATCTATCAGTCTCTCTGTCTGTCTATCTATTACTATATACATGACTCTCATCAATCTACGAATTTATCTAGGTGCACAAACTTCATTAACTTTAATTATCAACAACTCATTTACTCCGAGTTGGATTGTAATTAATATTTTCTCGTTCTTATTTTATTATTATTATTATTATTATTATTATTATTATTATTATTA
>NW_026401735.1:0-448 GCF_001194135.2 Octopus bimaculoides | reverse complement strand
AGTACATGATGTTTTGTTTGAATATTTGCAGGGCTTCGGCTGCATTGTCTTTGTGCCACTGCATTTCAGGAATGCGAAATGTCGCCATACTATTGTTGTTTTTCTTGTGCAATACAACACCATATGATTTGGCTATTTTCTGTAGCACACACGCACTATGTAGCCAATATGATAACAGCAATCTTGTATATAAATTTGTAGCAATGCCTCCAGCTAAACATGTGTATTCCGTATATATCCGTTTTCTTCTTGTTCTTTTGTTTTGTGTCACGTCAATACTGGTACATTGGTAGCGTTGAGCAATGTCTAATGATGATAATGTGCTGGTAATTCGGTTAGTTTCGATTCAATATATTTATCTTGTTTCACCACTGTCACCATATTGTGCCAAACAGGCACTCCAATAATGCGATGCAGAATGGTTGGTTGTCTTTTCAACTGCCGTCCC
>NW_026401734.1:412-647 GCF_001194135.2 Octopus bimaculoides | reverse complement strand
TATTTACACGCACGCATTTCTACATGGCCGGATTCTTTCAATTTCTATCTACCACGGACACTCTCAAGGTTATTTGTCTAACCGAGGCTATAGCGGAAGACACTTGTCCAACATGCTACGCAATGGGTCTGAACCTCGACCAATGTGGTTAGGAAGCAGGCTTCCTACCATAAATCAACGCTTGCACCTTTTCTCCAGAAAGTCTTTCAAAGCATCATAATCCGACAAACGATTA
>NW_026401734.1:0-402 GCF_001194135.2 Octopus bimaculoides | reverse complement strand
CCTTTTCTCCAGAAAGTCTTTCAAAGCATCATAATCCGACAAACGATTATTCAGGATGTGGACCTCATTACTCTATGATATACGACATATATTCACAAAGATTAATCATTATCAATGGGTTCCCATTGTTCAACAGTGTGTACTCACTAACAGCATTCGCCGTCTAACAGCGTTCACTACCTAACATCGTTCATTACCGATCAGTGTTCACTATAAAACTACAGGTGAGCGTACTCTGCACAGCTACCCGTTGGCGACGGCGATAGTGACAACGGTTTGTAACATGAACCTGTAACCCACTATTCCCCGGTCGGGGAATAGTGCGTTCCTTGAATGTCTCAGTTTCCTTATAAATGTTCCTTAATGGTATTGTTTTTTTCTATTTTCACGTAGATTGGCAAT
>NW_026401733.1:0-206 GCF_001194135.2 Octopus bimaculoides | reverse complement strand
AAGATAACTTAATGAATTGCTACCCCTTGAAGGCTTCCTGACTAAATGCACCAGTTCGGTATATATCAAATGTGACTTATATTTGAGAAACTGAAGCGGGAAGAGGAAATACAATAAAAGAGAAACGAAAACAAAACTATAGTATAATAAAATAAAATTTCGGGAAATAGAACTGGATAGGTCTAGTGAATATAAAATATGAATCA
>NW_026401732.1:0-373 GCF_001194135.2 Octopus bimaculoides | reverse complement strand
CACGCACACACGCACGTACACACACACACATGCACGCACACACACAAATACTCCCCCCCACACACACACACAGGTATGTGTATATTTACAGATAGATAGATAGATAGATAGATAGATAGATAGATAGATAGATAGAGTTCAAAATAACAGAAAACAAAAGACGAAGCAAGTGTATTAGTTTAAGTCTCGGAAAGAATGGAAAAGACTTTTTCATTTCAATCCTACGCTCTTCGACAGAAAAGATTAAGAAGGAAAAATGGTGAAAGAAAATAATGTGTAAAGATTAACGGTTCAGCAATATATACAAACATATGCAAATATGTACAAACATAGGCGTAGGAGTGGCTGTGTGGTAAGTAGCTTGCTTACCAAC
>NW_026401731.1:0-326 GCF_001194135.2 Octopus bimaculoides | reverse complement strand
ACCATGAATAAATATTGTTGAGTTGATAGTCTGGAGTTCAGCGTTCCGTTCAATTCATAATTTAATATAGGAATGTCAGGTGTACATCTAATGATGTATAACCCACTTTCCTATAGAGCAAAACGCATATAATCAATAAGTTCCTTTAATTCCTACATATGTTTCAAAAATAATGTGCACTCTACTCCAAAGAAGTGAGAGGAGCTGGAATATGCCCATAAATTCATCGTCAGGGAACCATATTTCAAATGCAAGACTTACGCTAAATGCTCATTCGAATTAAAGGAACTTATTGATTATATGCGTTTTGCTCCATTTATTATCAT
>NW_026401730.1:0-385 GCF_001194135.2 Octopus bimaculoides | reverse complement strand
AATTAACAAAGAAGAAGGTAGCATTTACGATCGTTTCAATTTACTAGTTTCAGTAAATATCCTCAAAATGCGAAAAATAGTTTGATACATCGGTCGTCAGAATGCGAAAAATAAATAGATACATTGGTAATGGTAATAGAGTCAAAATTTGTTAGTCTTACATTATATTTTCTTCTTAAGTTGATTATTTCACTGGGGAGTCGATTTCTTTGTAGTAGATTGGTTAGTCTATTTTTCGCATTCTGAAGATATTTTCTAAAACTAGTAAATTGAAACGATCGTAAATGCTACCTTCTTCTTTATTAATTAATTAAATTAAAGACATACCAGCGAAAACGACGAGTTTCTCTTTATTATTTACATCCATTTTCTTCTCGTATACATA
>NW_026401729.1:0-620 GCF_001194135.2 Octopus bimaculoides | reverse complement strand
AGTGGTTGGCATTAGAAAGGGCATCCAGCCATAGAAACCATGCCACAACATACAGTTGGAGTCTGGCCAGCTCCATATCAAACCATCCAACCCATTCCAGCATGGAGAGCTGATGTTAAACAATGATGATGTTATCTATGCTTGCACTTGCAAACCATACCTGTGCCAGGTGTGGCTCTGTAGTACGAAGTTTGCTTCCTAACCACATGGTTCTAGGCAAGTGTCTTCTGCTCTAGCCTCAGGCTCACTAGATCCTTGTGAGTGGATTTGGTAGAATGAAACTGAAAGAAGACCATTATTTATATATATATATATATATATATATATATATATATATATATATACACAAACACACACACACACACATATACACACACACATATATACACACACACACACACACACATATATATATACAGACACACATATGTATACATATATGAATAATGCAAATTTTTATACTTTTATTTTTCAAAATTTCTTTTCTCATCTAAAATGTACTCCTTAATTTTCTACAATGCTCTTCCATCTATCTGGTAAACTTGCAAGGCCTCTCTTCCAAAAATTCATTTGTCTGTGATGGAAAATACTCCTCCAGTACTGTTCTGACCTTGTCTACA
>NW_026401728.1:0-449 GCF_001194135.2 Octopus bimaculoides | reverse complement strand
ATTTTACTTGTGTGTATGTATATGCATATATAAATATATATTTATTCATACGTACATTTGTATATACGCATATGCTATATGATTAAATAAACTTATATATATATGTATATATATATATATATATATATATATATAAACACACGCACGTGCATATGCACACACATTCTCTATAATATCTATAAACACATCGATATCATAAATATGTGTGAGTTTGTGTTTTACGTATGTATATACATATTTTTACATGTATGCATATGTATATATATATATATCTAACCATCAATATACATATATATGTATATATAAATATTCACATATGAATTATATCTATATATATTTGATTACATACATACATGTATATATAAATGCATATAATGCATATATAGATGTATATACAAATACTCACATATAAATGATATATGTATATATACGTACATGTATATATATAT
>NW_026401727.1:0-261 GCF_001194135.2 Octopus bimaculoides | reverse complement strand
CTCCTCTTACCCTTCTCTTCCTCCTCTCTCCTCTCACCCTTCTCTCTGTTCTCTATTTTCCTCTTCTCTCATACCCTCCCACTTCTCTCTCACTCCTTCCTCAAACCCTCCCCTATCACTTCACCTCTGCCCTCTCGCTCCCTCTACCTGATGATGATGATGATGATGATGATGGTGATGATGCAGTCGACGGCGATAACGATGTCACGTCATCATCGCTAAGGATGGGTTCGATGACATTGAGAACGATGGCGCCGGTGT
>NW_026401726.1:0-876 GCF_001194135.2 Octopus bimaculoides | reverse complement strand
AATATATATATATAAATATATATATATATATAAATATATATATATACATACTTCCGGTTTCTTTGTGTTAAGACGTGTTTTGCCTGTCTCTCGAAGCAACCAACAGGTATCTTTCCATATCAAAGATAAATATTTGCTGAAACCGACACAAAACTCGGTACCTGTTGTTTAACGACGGTCCTGCATTATATCCATTGAAAAAGAAAGTAAATAGTATATATACAACGCACATTAATGTGAGTGAACCAAAGCGAACAACCATCTTCGAAGGAGTCTACGCACGTGGTGAGAGAACGTAAAGATAGAAATCTGAGCTAAGTTTTATTCTTTATTTCTAAGTTTTATTCAATATTCTATTTTATTTCCAAAAAAATTACAAAATAATTTATTTCACTTGTTTGTTAACATACTGTAATTTCTCTCACAGAATAGAATAGTTTTGTTTTTGTTTATTTACGATAAAATTTACTTACGATAAAATCGTTTCTTCTTAGTTTATTTACATACTAAGTTTTATTATATATTCTATATTTCTTCCTAAAAATAATCTATCTCGCACTTGTTTGTTAACATACTGTAATTTCTCTCACAGAATAGTTTTTGTTTATTTACGATAAAATTTATTTACGATAAAATCGTTCTTCTTAGTTTATTTGAAGTATTAAAAGTTTTCACTCAATTTCCCTTATAGTCACCTCGTTTTAACACTCTTAATCAAAATCTTTATTCTACTCTTATCTCATCTCTCCCTCACTTTTCTCTCTTAGTTTCTATGTTTCTCACCCTCTCTCTCTGTTTTCCGTGATATATAAATTTCTCGTTTTTCATTTTTCGCTTTTCTTCTCATTTTCATTTTGTCTTGTTTGTTTCTCTCTC
>NW_026401725.1:0-322 GCF_001194135.2 Octopus bimaculoides | reverse complement strand
GATTTCGAATAGGCCAAAAGACATTTAATTCGAACAACACGGCAAATTTAACGGTGTTGTAAATTCAATTTTTGAAAAAAAGGAAAAATTTGAAAATTACGACAACTGGATTATACTACGAGCACCACCAATTGTGAACCATTATTGCATTACCTATATTGGAATACACAGGACTGGTCAGGAGTTCAAATATGCCACAGGACAGACATTTAACTGTGAACTTTGTTTCTTTTTGTTTTTCCTTTTTGTTTGTTAATTTTTATTTTTTGCAGTTAAAATGAATAATAAAAAAAATAATACCGTCTTGGAGTGGGAATTACGC
>NW_026401724.1:0-203 GCF_001194135.2 Octopus bimaculoides | reverse complement strand
GTCATTGGGTATGACTCCTTTGTGTATCACCTGGTTAACAATACGGATGACTAGGCTATAGCCAACACAGCCAGATATTTTGATCATCTCTGCAGTGATTCCTGATGGGCCGGAGGCCTTCCCTGTCTTCATACGCTTAATTGCTTTATCTACCACTAGCAGTATAACCTGACCTTGTCCGGGTGTGACTTATTACGCCATCT
>NW_026401723.1:0-552 GCF_001194135.2 Octopus bimaculoides | reverse complement strand
AGAGATGAATACACATGTACACGCACGCACACACGAGCACACACACGTACACACAAACACAAATACCTATATACGCATATAATGATCTCACTCAGACACAGAGGTACTAATAACCAGTTTTTATTAGAACTCGATAAACATACTTTATAATAAAGCGTGAGTCGACTACAGAGCGTAATATTAATTACTGAATGAAAAGTAAGCAAGAATTCCGTTGTCAACTTCATTAGCTTGCTTTGAATGTCGCCATTCATTGACGCGGTTGCGAATGCAACGAAAAACTTTAGAAGACACAAAAATTTTTTTTTTTAATAATGGCTGTGCGGTAAGTAGCTTGCTTACCAACCACATGGTTCCGGGTTCAGTCCCACTGTGTGGCACCTTGCATAAGTTTCTTCTACTATAGCCTCTGGCCGACCAAAGCCTTGTGAGTGGATTTGGTAGACGGAAACTGAATGAATCCCGTCGTATATATATGTATATATATATATTTGTGTGTGTTTGTGTGTCTGTGTTTGTCCCCCTAGTATTGCTTGACAATCGATGCTGGTG
>NW_026401722.1:0-253 GCF_001194135.2 Octopus bimaculoides | reverse complement strand
ATATATATATATATATATATATATATATGTTAATTTTCCTGAAGCGTAATGCTCCGGCGTTTCCAACATGATAGTGGTGTTAGTTTTAAATGGCGCGAAACGACAAACATGTCTTGGAAACCAACTGATGAGAAAAATTTGCTGCGAATGTTCTTTGTATAGTGTCTTTGTCTCCTTTTCCATCCGTTATTTTTACAGCCTTGACATTGTTGACCAGTTTTCTCTTCGTCATGCTCTTTCTCTTTAACCTTTG
>NW_026401721.1:0-314 GCF_001194135.2 Octopus bimaculoides | reverse complement strand
ATATGCACAGAGGGAGAGAGAGAGAGATGAAGACATTTTGATTGAGATTCCTCTGTAGTCTGAGTTTCGATGGGGTTGCTAGTCTTCGGCCACTGGGATCTGAATGAGGGTTCGATTGAAGAGAGTCAATGTTAATTACTGGACGTTAGACTGTGATTTGTCGGCAAAGGTCACGCACTATAGCGGTTTGATGTGGGTATTTCAGCGACTACAATTAGTTGGAAAATACTGTATGGTGAACAGGAAATCAACCACGCGGTGGACAAAAGATCGGTCGTGTGGTTAGGGGAAGTAGGCAGGAGCGTTATATGTTG
>NW_026401720.1:0-238 GCF_001194135.2 Octopus bimaculoides | reverse complement strand
TGATGAAGGAAATGTTCTCTATGTGGCCTGTGTGTTTTCTGTACTTGTTTTTCATTTTGTCTACGTTTTGTTTGCAAATACCTCTACCCAGATATACATCTATATATACAGGTATATGTAAGTATGTACATACATGTACGTATATATTCATATACTCATTTATTATTCGTACTACATATATGCATGTATATGTATATACATATATACATACGTACATGTATGTATGTATGTATATATA
>NW_026401719.1:0-781 GCF_001194135.2 Octopus bimaculoides | reverse complement strand
TCCTTTTTAGCAATAAATGATTTATTTTTCAAAGATCTTCCTAAAACTTTTAGTAACATAGTGTTTTCATTTAAATTCTATATCATATTATATTTGTTAGCTTTAGAAAGAAGAGAAATGTTTGTATCCTGTTTAGACCTTTATGAAAGCCACTTTGTAACATAAAGGCAATGGTTTCTAGGAGACCTAGTTTTATATATCTTTTACTGGAGACCACTTCAGATGTCTTGAGATCAAAGTTAATGTAGGTGGTGATCAATCATCATAATCTTAGAAATATTGGCTGTGAAACCAATAGGCTGCTTCTGAGTAGCATTGTAGAGATTGTCTTTATTAGCGATAATGCACATAATTGCATATTTCTTCATTTTTGATTAAGTGATCTTTGAGCACAAAGTTCAAAATTTGTAATGGATTCGTCACTTGGAATTAATAATTTCAAGGTGATATCGCAGACAATATCACATAGTGATAATCCCATTCTAACTTACATAAATCTCAAAATTTCTGAATTGATATCTTGTACAGATTATATCAATTTGAATCCTTTGAAAAACCTTCCTCTTTATTTTACACAGTAGTGTCTTGTCTTTGGCCACATTTATAAAAATAATCAGCAAACCAAGTTATCCACTTTTATACATCACTTGAAGTTGTTCACCTGACTTGCTAGTTTTAAATTAAAAGTTATAATGGTGACATCTTAATAAGTAGGGTTGAAAATAAGTAACTGACTGAATGTTTTGTTATGTGTAGAAGGTTAAACTGGATACACTGTGGA
>NW_026401718.1:0-251 GCF_001194135.2 Octopus bimaculoides | reverse complement strand
TCATCATCATCATCATCATCATCATCACCACCACCACCATCATCGTCATCCACTCCTCATCGTCCTCATCTTTCTAAGCATCGTCGCCAACACCTCAAACAACAACATTATCACCACATACCATCATTCCCTTCTCATTTTCCCCTTCCTCTTCCTCTTCCTCCGCTTTCGCCTCCTCTTCATGATCAACAACATCATCATCAATTTTAACATTAACAGTACAAACTCAGTCACTACGCATTTGAAAATAA
>NW_026401717.1:0-253 GCF_001194135.2 Octopus bimaculoides | reverse complement strand
ATATATATATATATATATATATATATGCATATGTTTTATATACACCTACATGCACGTGCATATGTGCTCATACATACATATACATACACATGTGTGTATGTGTCTGTAAATATCCATAAATAATTATATTTATGTACATGTATGAAATTTGATGCAGCATAATGTTTGATGTTCATAGTATATATGGGTATGTATACATGTGTGAATGTAGACATATGTACATATATGCATATACATACATATATATATATAT
>NW_026401716.1:0-294 GCF_001194135.2 Octopus bimaculoides | reverse complement strand
TGTCCAAGTGATCAGAAGTCCTTCTTCAATGATAGACTCCTAAAGCCGATTTCCAGGATTCATTGTCGAAAATCGTCCCGACTTGACACTGACCCGTGGCAAGATTGAACATTTTTCTCAGATGAATGGATGGGAGCATCGTGAAATGAAGTGTTTTGCTGAAGAGCACAACACATTGCACAGTCCAGTAAACGAAACTTCACTCTTACGATTATAAATGCAACACTCTAACCACTAAGCCACGAGCCTCTGTGTGTATATATATCTATATACTCGTATATGTGTGTGTGTGTG
>NW_026401715.1:0-477 GCF_001194135.2 Octopus bimaculoides | reverse complement strand
ATATATATATCCTCATTCGTTTTCAGAAGCATGTTGCATTTCAATTTTTCCGCCAATCTCCGTCTTCTGTTTAGAAAGCATTCAGAGCAATGAATTATTTGAAGCATGTATTTGGTATGTTTTGATTGTTTATTTTTTTGTATAGTTTATTTTTCTTTTCCTGTTTAAGTCTTTAATTGATGGCCTTCCAAACCAACCATATTCCAATGCAATGTCAGAACGGCGCCAAAGACTTGGAGTAAGACTTATAAATGATATTTTTTCGTTCGTAATTTTTTTGTCTGTTTTGTTTTGCTGAACTGAAACTATGTGATATAATATATTTTTTTCTCTCTACTTCTTCACAAACAAATTGAAAACTTTTTGTGCTGTTTCCAAATCATGTAAACTACCACCGTTCTGCTAATAATCTGATTTATGTATATTGAACAATATATTTAAAATATGTTGCCGGTTATGTGTTATGTATATGTATAT
>NW_026401714.1:0-518 GCF_001194135.2 Octopus bimaculoides | reverse complement strand
ATATAACATACTTTGCATTGCTCTATATTTAATATATGACCTAGATACTAGTCATTGTTGCTTATACCGCGACTCAGTTACTCACCTGTTTGTTTTTTGTTTTTGTTGTTTTTGTTTTATCACTTACGCTTCTAAAATGCGTGACATCAAGTTTTTCTGGACAAACACACACAAGTATTCATGATGGATATCTATGTCCAAGAAAGGCCAAACGAGAAACACTATTTATTACGCGGTTTCCTGGGTTATGTATACATTTATCACTTTTTCATTATATGCACCCACATAAAGATATATATTTAGTTACCCTTCTCAAAAATACCATAAATACAGGTTGTTGTAAATATTTTATGCAGATATACTTAAGAAAACGTATGGCATTATGTCCACAAACACACATTAATATTTTATATACATACATAAATATGGATTAGACAGATGCATACATAGAGATAGGTAGATACATACATTCATGGATATATGCCTATCTTGACAGATAGGTATGCACATATATATAT
>NW_026401713.1:0-1358 GCF_001194135.2 Octopus bimaculoides | reverse complement strand
CTTCTTCTTCTTCTTCTTCTTCTTCTTCTTCTTCTTCTTCAGCTGCTGCTTCTGTTTCACCATCATCGTCGTCGATGTTTTACGTCTGAGTTTTCCCTGCCGGTATGGGTTCGACGAATTTTTTTCTTTTTTATCCAGAAGGCAGCGTTTTACAGTGGAATGAGCTTTCTTACAAATAACCGCCTTAATCGCCTCTTACGACATGTACGAACACAGTTTTTTCGACTCGAAAACCGTAAATACGATACATACAGTAAAACGAAAAAAAAAAACCAGTTCAATATAAAAAAATATATATGCCTCTAGATTCTTGATTAGTTTCGAAATTAAATTGAAAATTTTAAAACAAAAAGTAAAAGCAACATATTTAATTAGAAATATAGTAATGACAGGATTAATGAATTTCAGCTTGAAATAATGCACTAAAATTTCTATGGTGCAATCAGCGTAAAAGTACATGTACCGAAACAAGCGGATACGTTTGAGGTTTTATATAAAACTAAATGTCTTATTTAAAGTGTTTGAATGAAAATGTTTGAGAAAAAATTCACAGGCGTTTTTATTATAATTGACATTGAATATGGTTTAATCTGTCTTGAATAATTATATTCATTTACTTGATGGGAGATATGGTTTACAACATACACACATAAAGTGGTTTAATATATAGACACATAAGGAGGTTTAATATATACGCACATAAGGCGTTTTAATATATACACATATAAGGCGGTTTAATAATACATACATAAGACTGTTCAATATATACACATACAAGGTGGTTTAATATATACACACAATATATACACACACCGGGCGGTTTAATATATATATGTGTTTAATATATATGTGTGTGTATATATATATATATATATATATATAATATATGGTCTTCGAAACGTCTAGATAGAATAGAGACAGCTGATGAAGGGATATTCCAAGGGGCTTTCCGTTTTCCTATGTGTTCGTTCCGTTGTCTGTAGTTTATTGTTCTAACGTCCTGTACCCTGATATGCATGTATATACACATGTAGATGTAAGTATGTACATATATGTGTGTATACATGTATATATATTCTTTGTATATATATATAGTCTTATGCTAATTTCTGTCATTTGACTGCGGCCATGCTGGAGCACCGCCTTCAATGGGTTTAGCAGAACAAATCGACTCCAGGACTAATTTTTTTTTAAGCCTGATATTGCTTATATCGGATCTCTTTTTGCTGAACCGCTAAGTTACGGGAACGTAAACACATCTGCACCGGTTGTCAAACGGTGATGATGAGGAGACAAACACAGACACAAAGACACGCACGCACGCACGCACACACACACACACACACACACACACACAT
>NW_026401712.1:0-643 GCF_001194135.2 Octopus bimaculoides | reverse complement strand
TATATATATATATATGTATATATGGGTGTTTGTACCCCACCACACACCACTTGAACACAGGTGCGGGTATGTTTACGTTCCTATAAGTTAGAGCTACGCTGTAACGACACAGTACTGGGGTCGATAATTATCAATATCAATCAAGGGTCTGTCCCAGAATGTCCACAGTCTAATGGATATCCACTTCTGGAAGAAGCTGACAGTACCAGTTATATATTAGGGTCGACACTTCTTTTTCTCTGTCACTTTTTCCTCAATTCTTCTGTGAGAAATAATCAGGATTTGAGCTCAGAAGTAGAAGAATGAGACGAATCGCCATGTGTGAGAATTGTTGGCACTCCGTCGCTTACGACGTCGAGGGTTCCAGTTGATCCGATCAACGGAACAACCTGCTCATGAAATTAACGTGCATGTGGCTGAGCACTCCACAGACACGTGTACCCTTAACATAGTTCTCGGGGATATTCAGCGTGACACAGTGTGACAAGGCTGGCCCTTTGAAATACAGGTACAACAGAAACGGGAAGTAAGAGTGAGAGAAAGTTGTGGTGAAAGAGTACACCAGGGTTCGCCCCCAACCCTGCCGGAACCTTGTGGAGCTTTTAGGTGCTTTCGCTCAATAAACACTCACAACGCCCGGTCT
>NW_026401711.1:0-364 GCF_001194135.2 Octopus bimaculoides | reverse complement strand
TTGTGTTACTTTGTGAAAACTGTCTCGGTGAATAATTGTGATTTTTGTGGGATTATTACGGTTGCATTTCACGTGAGCTGTTGCATTTTTCCCAGCTATGGCAAGTGGTAATGTCTCCAGTATGGAGAGCTACGCCAAGGCCACTGCGGTGAGGAAGCCAGTGCCGCTGGAAACCAAGTTAATCAAGTTGGATATGGAGGAGGTGACCAGAAGCAGGAATTTGATAGAAGTTGAGGGAGACTCGTACAAATTATGTCCCCCAAAAGAGACTAAAGAAAATAAAATTCTGAGGACAGTAGAGTATCGTACACAGGCTGTCGAAACCGGTAAAATTTAAATGGTGACGGAAGAGGAAATAGAGGAG
>NW_026401710.1:0-817 GCF_001194135.2 Octopus bimaculoides | reverse complement strand
ATATATATATATATCTGTAAATAATATGCAACAATTATTCGGCAGCCATGATAAAACTCCGAGTTTCGGATGCCGAGGCGGAAACCCACGCCACTATCTCTTCAGTTATATGGCCATTGAAAATTGCTATGAAAATGACCGTTAAACAAAGGGAAATTAGTGTGTGGTTGACCGTTATTAAGACAAAAGAGCTATTAGAATGACCGCTACGTGAGGGGAGGGAGTAAAGGTAAAGGAGTAAAAATGTCCATAGTATTCGCGTAAGCGCACCACTCCATCACATCTATATACGCACGTACTCGCACGCATCCGCAAGTGCGCACAAAAGCTTCCATGTCCACATCTATAGACGCACAGGTAAAAAGCAGGGTGGAAGGGAGAATACAGAAAAAATATGTATAAAAAAATATGCAAAGCAATATCTCTATAAATATGTAAAAAATATATAAAATATATATAAAAAATCTAAGTAAAAAGTATAGAAAGATAAAAAAACAAAACTTGTACATAGACACAGTATAGAAAGCAAGTCCTATCAGTAATCTCGAGGGGACCAAAAACGTAGCAAATATTTAGCCACATATGGACATGATTCGAAAATTTCAGTTCTTGAATTTAAATATGTGGTGAGGTCTAAGCTGCTTTTCCAGATGTAGGTTTTACACTTGGCTAAGGTCTTCCAATGGATGTTGTAACTGACACCTTTATCTTTTAAGGACCTTATATGATTGGATAATTTGGTCGTTTACCTTTTATCCCAGTGCTTGAAGAGAATCTTCACTCTTTTTAATCCAGGTGGATTCCTCATGAAAAAGAA
>NW_026401709.1:2737-5820 GCF_001194135.2 Octopus bimaculoides | reverse complement strand
AGAAAATAGCATCTGTCTGGAAAATATTTGCTCTCACAATTCATGCTTGCAGAACTATCCAATTGGTGCTAATATGGAAAATCAGATCTCAAAACATGAAGGATAAAAATAAATTTTAAAAATTGTAACCTGCCTGCACTTAATTACTGCAAAGAATAATAAAGTGGAGACTGAGTTGCAAGGATAGTTTAGAGACAGGAAATCAGCTTAAGGAGGTGTTTTGTAAACATTTGTACAGGAGTTTGAAGGAAATGTTTATATCGGCATTACTGCTGAATAGGAATTACTAAATTAGTCATAAGTTCTCGCACTGATGGGAATATGGCACATTCGGTAGGATTTTGATGAAGTTCAGCAAATCGTCTTAACATTGAAACAATAGCCATTTGTGCAGGAGTCTGAGTGTGAGGGGCAGGTGGCCGAGCTTCAACAAGTTGTATTGTATTAGCATTGATGTCATAGAGCAGAGGAACAATAACAGACTGAGGTTCGGTGTTTGAAGACAACATTAGGCCAATCCGGGTCAACATAAGCTAAAACAGAAAGAATAAACACAATCAATACATAATACAAGCATATGAATTAATTTTTGTACACACACACACACATACATATATATATATAGTCTTAATAATTTGGGGGTTTAAATATTTAGACAGAATTTATGAACTGAAATAATCTCATTTAAAACTTAGTTACATGTCATTTCACTTCAATGTAGTCTTAACCTGCTATATTTTTTCTAATCAGATTATATGTATCCTGGGAGGGTCATTGAGGTAGAGTTCCATTGGGTCTTATCAGAAACAACTGTCATTAACTGAGACACTCTTGCTTGTAATCTACCCCTAGGTTTCCTACCAGTTGGCTTAGCTAAGTAAAAACATGGTGATCCTTGCATGCAGGCTTCACCACTGCATCCCTCTCCAGCTGAGCATTCCTAATCTTTCGGGCTCATGGATGCTGGTGCCACATAAAAAACACCCCATACAGGTGCCACATAAACACACCTGTTCTGTGTAAAAGTACCCTGTACACTCTGTAAAGTGGTTGGCATTAGGAAGGACATCCAGCCAGAGAAACCATGCCAAAACAGACGTGGGGCCTGGACAGGTCTTCAGCAGGCCAGCTCCTGTCAAACCATCCAACACATGGAAAACGGACATTAAATGATATAAATATCCAGTTTTGGCCATCAGGTGCCTAAATAAAAAGTACAAGTAACTACTGAAATACACTATAAATTTCAAAGTTTAAACTGCAACAAAGTTAAATGTAACTTGACAATAGCAAAATTGTAATACTTCTCTTGTCAGGCACACAAATTAGAAATACCAATATTATAAGAGACCAACACTACATTTACATTTTTTAAACAATGTGTATATTTAGATACACAACACTAACATTGCAAGAGAATCACCACTATACTATGCTTTCAAATATTATTTACCAGTCATATTGATAGCTACATGTAAAATGACCCAACCAAATTAACACGCACACCTAATTTCTTAACCAACAAAATACCCAGTGAAAAAAATTTAGATTCTATTTTGCGAACTTTACTGAAGTGAAATTCTTCCCCAGCAGGACTAATAATTACATTATGGTCACATTGATACTAAATAATATTTTCTAATATCAGTTGACAGTGTAGAGAGTGAAGTAGCAGATTACACTTACCATGATTATCATTTTGCTCTTTACCACAACAGCTGGAGTGCCAGCTGGTGCACTGATTGGATGAGCCCCAGGAGGTATGGTTAAGCACCACTGCACAGACCACTTGAGGTTTCGATCAGGCATCTAAAAAAACCAGAGGCATCAGAATATCATTCACATTAAGATATAATCTTTCTCCCTTTACTGTTTCTCCTATACATATACACACACACACAGTAGATCAGATTATACCCCAACTTCATGCTATATTAAAACTTTGGACCAAAATTACTGAAGCCACTCAGTGGTTCAATTCTCTATGCCCTAAACCTACTTTTAAATTTATCCAGGTCAACATTGACCAATACCACTCTAGTATATCTCCTATTCTTCTAATCAAAGCTCTAATTTTCGCCAGAAAACACTCCAACCTATCTCATGACAATATTGATATCTCAGCATGCCAAACTATCATACAATTTGATGGGAAATCCTGGGCCTGCAAAGATACACCAGAGTTTTTTGACATCCTCAAGGAGGCTAGTGACTGCGCCCAAGTTACAAACCTTGTAGGCTGTTACCTACTTAACAACCTTTGGGAACAATTCCCTAACATCTCCAGCAGTCTACACAGAGACAACGCTCTGTTCACAATCTAAAATTCTAGCAACTGGAAAAAGATGAAGTTTTTTAAAGATGTCAGCCTTGGCATCTCCTTCTGTAACAATCTTAAAACCACTAATTCCTTAGACGTCACACAAGACTTACAAAACCAAATCTGGCAAATACCTTGCCTGTCAATTTTTCCTCCAACCACCCCACTTCCATCTTAAAATCTATACTGGATTTCTTCACTATCTTCCCCACCCAAAATATCCCACCACCCCTCTATCTATTCAAATTTCAAAGTAGTAGATGACTTAATAGAAAATCCTCCCACCAGACAATCCTAAAGCATTGCAACCTGCCAAAATTGACACCAGTGCACACCTCCAAAGCCCTATCCTCACTCTGATAACCCCCCTAATTGGAATAAATGAACAAGAACCTGTGATGTTATCTGGTTTCACCCCCATTTTGCCCTTAATGCTCAGCCCCCAAGTACCTAAACTCTTCATCCAACTTAAAAAACATTTACCTAAATCCAGCCCCCTTAGAGAAATCTTTAACCCCCAATCTATAAAATTGTCTTGCTCCACCACCAACATTGCTGGAATAATCTGACATCTTAACAAGGAACTCAGAAACCCACAACTAGCTAACATCTACCCTAATAACATAACTCACCTAATCCACCCCCTGCTCCATTCATATAAATCCAGAACTCTAATAAACCTCCTTACCAACACTATGGAAAGCGGACGGTATATGATGATGATGATGATATATATTTACACACACACATTTGTGTTTGTTTC
>NW_026401709.1:0-2248 GCF_001194135.2 Octopus bimaculoides | reverse complement strand
TATATACATTTCTATATATGAAGTATAAGGAAAGGAAAAAACTGTAGGTGTAGACAATCGAAAGATTAAGCAGGGTCTTTTCATAGATGGTTTTCAATAGAGCCATTCATAATCCAGGTTGGTACAAAACCAATACACATTCTACAAATTGTTTCAGTCTAATTTGTTTTTGCAAATACTGAATATATATTTTTTGTATATATTCTTTACTTGGACTGTACCAGCAGACTTGGATGTTTGACATCTCTTTTATTTATTTATTTATATATATATAGACACACATACACATATAAATATATATATATTTAGAATCTAAATTAAAATGAATTATAAGAATGTTTCTTACCAACTCTAGTCTCATGATTTGCAAACAGTCTCTAAGTATACATGCCGGTGCACCAAGAAGTCTGCAGAAAGCTGTCAGAGCATTCACTTTGTAAGGAGGACTGGCCACCTGACATGAAAATATAGAAAGTATAGAAACATAAATCTGGGAAGTGCAATCAGGTAGATATATTTTTAATGTACATTTTGATGCAGAGAGATCTTGGCTTCTATCAAATTATAAAAGGCTTGATTTATGTTGATTTGTATACAAACATCACAATGTACAGACATATTTACAGAAAAACTATTTTAGCTGAAAAAAAAAGAGGAAATACATCAGCAACAGCATAATATGCTGCTTCCAGTTTGTGCTGATCAAACGGTCCTACATCAAAAATTACTAGGTGTGTTCCACAGACCTGCCAATTCAGATATACTAGGCATTTGCCAAGTGGAAACTGTACAGTGGACTCAAAGCTGCAGTGATTTCTCACTTGTTGCACTCTGTGATAGTGGATCATGTTTTAGTTATAGCTTTATTTCTTGTAATGTTGTGCATTATAAAGATATTTTGAAGCCATTACAGTTACATTGCAGCAGGTTCAACTTTTTGCACAATAGCTATGTCATTTACGTTGACATTTACAGTGGTTGTTATCGTTTGAGACTGGGAACATTCATGAGAAGACAATGAGGGTACTTGGGATTTTCAGGACTGCATTTGTTGGGATTCAGAGCATGTTTTTATGAGATTTTGGTGATTCATATTGTTTATATGTATGTATAATTTCTGTGCTGAGATGTTAATAGCAAAAACTTATTTGTGTAAGATTCTGAAAGTCTTAATTTTTACTAAGTTCTTACCTTTAAGTCAAAAAATTTTTCCAATATCTGAATTTCTTCATTAGTCCACTGGTCTTGATAATCTGCAAAGAAATAATATAAAAATAACAATACTATAAAATAAATACATAGTAAAAGCAATCAGCAGTTATTATTTTATATCTTGAGAGAAATAAAATAGCTGTTCTTCATTTAGAAATAATACATTTCTAAATCTCTCAGAGAGATTTATGCAGCAGTGATATGATGAAGTAGTTGTATGCTGTCAACTTAATGTGACAGTCCCCTGAAGGGAATAATACTACTGTTAGTTAGACTTAAGAAGCTGCACCGCTTCCTGTCGGCCTTGACACATAAGGACACAGGAAATGTGTCAAGGCCGACAGGAAGCAGTGCAGCTTCCTAGGTCTAACCAACAGTAGTATTATTCCCTTCAGGGGACTGTCACATTAAATTGACAGCATACAACTACTTCAGCTGTTCTTCAGTTATTTCATGTGAATAATTGTGAATCATTGTAATGTTGTTTTATATAAAACTGGCTTAACTCCCGGATGCATTAAATTCACTATAGTACAACATACTCCTTTTAAATTATAATCACGTACATCATGGGGTCACTTCACAACCATGTAGTTCTAAGTTTCATCTCAAGTGCAAATCTCTGCACTTGAGAACGAAGTTTTCTACTGTAGCCACTGCTTGACCCATACACTTTGTAAAATTTGGTGAAAGTCATTAAATATATATACATATATATATACATCATCATCATTTAATGTCTGTTGTCCATGCTGGAAGGCTGCACCAAGATCCAGTCTGATTTGGCATGGTTTTCTACAGCTGGATGCCCTTCCTAACACTAACCACTGCAAGAGTGTAATGGGTGCTTTTACGTGCCACCAGTATCTGTCACGACTGTGATTTTGCTCGGCTTGATGGGTCTTCTCAAGCACAACATAATGCCAAAGATCTTGGTCATTGTATCTGTGAGGCCACTTTTCCTCCATGAGGCCCAACACTCAAAAGAACTCAGCTACCTCGCTTCCGTGAGGCCTGCTCAAAAGGAACTCAGCCA
>NW_026401708.1:0-259 GCF_001194135.2 Octopus bimaculoides | reverse complement strand
TTATTATTATTATTATTATTATTATTATTATTATTATTATTATTAGTGGGGGAGCATCATAGCCGTGTTGAGAGGAATTCTTTGGGGTTTGAATAATTCATCTTTGGAAACACGGGTGTTTTGCTCAACATCCTTAAACAAATCTTATTCAGGGACCTTTTGAGCGGGATGGGCTACTCGACCTGAAGACAATTCTAACTGGGCTCCATCGGCAAGGTCATGCGCTGTTTATCTTGATATGAGATCACCATGTCGCGCA
>NW_026401707.1:0-226 GCF_001194135.2 Octopus bimaculoides | reverse complement strand
GTGTGTGTGAAGATGCGTACAAATTTTCTTTATTTATTCGTTTGCTCATGTATTTACTTGTTGAACGACATAACGGACAAACTATTTGTTAAATAAGAACTATCCACGTGACAATGTAATTGTTTATTTTAAAATTTATTCCAAAATAACCCAGGGAACTATAATTTTTTCACCAGCAGCAGCTAGTTTGATAGCTGCTAGCACACAAAACTTTTGGGTCCTCCGT
>NW_026401706.1:0-275 GCF_001194135.2 Octopus bimaculoides | reverse complement strand
GTGTGTGTGTGTGTGTGTGTGTGTGTGTGTGTGGATGTGTGTGGTTGTGTATATACATGTATAACATATAATTATATTAGTGAGTGTTTGTATATGTGCGTGCTCAGCATATGTGTGTGTGCGTGTGTGTATGTGTGTGTATGTGCGCGTGAGTACATTTAGTACATTTGTATGTATCTATAAATATATAAATATATATTTGTACGTATATGTATAAATGTATATATGTATATGTTTGTATAAATATATATATATATATATATATATGTATATAT
>NW_026401704.1:0-285 GCF_001194135.2 Octopus bimaculoides | reverse complement strand
TTCTGTTGTGGTTGTTGGTTCTGTTGTGGTTGTCGGTTCTGTTGTGGTTGCTGGTTCAGTTGTGATTGTTGGTTCTGTTGTGGTTGTTGGTTCTGTTGTGATTGTTGGTTCTGTTGTGGTTGTTGGTTCTGTTGTGGTTGTTCGTTCTGTTGTGATTGTTGGTTCTGTTGTGGTTGTTGGTTCTGTTGTGGTTGTTTGTTCTGTTGTGGTTGTTGGTTCTGTTGTGGTTGTCGGTTGTGTTGTGCTTGTTGGTTCTATTGTGGTTGTTGGTTCTGTTGTGGTTGT
>NW_026401703.1:0-536 GCF_001194135.2 Octopus bimaculoides | reverse complement strand
ATGTATGAATGTGATTGACCAAGCTGTTGGGGCCGTTGGGCTCACGATGGCATGGTCGTAGATTTGATTTCTGGACAAGTGCCGCGTTTTGTCCTTGAACAATACACTTAATTTCCTGTTTATTTTAAATAGAGGTCTAGTGAATTTAAAGCAATTAGGCGAGTCTGTGCGCGCGCGAGTTAATCAACATTATTACTTGCTTCTTATCATGTCTTTCTTTTCCGTCAATAATTGCAGAGCCCGGGTTTTATGAAGCAGGCGCATTTGGAATACGTCTGGAAACCATATTGATGGTTCAAAATGCGACAACCAAGGTAAGAACAATTTTCATCTTGCTTTCCTGATAATTTTTAATGTACTTTTGCTTTGTTTAAAGCAGTAAAGTATAAAGGATTTAGGTTTTATCCGAGTCGCCATTATGTAGGTTATATTCAACTTCATTTTTACCTTCACTTTCATTTTTATCAACTTACTAAACTGAATTAAATTTTTAGTCTAGTATTTTATGGATTTTTATGGATTATAAACTTTTCTTT
>NW_026401702.1:0-428 GCF_001194135.2 Octopus bimaculoides | reverse complement strand
TTTTTTTTTCCGTAAGTAATCAATCTATAAAAATATATACCTTGATTTACGATAGTAATTTCCTCCGATAAACTAAGTAAATTTGTGTATTTTACTTGTTATTTATTAAGAATAATGATTATATTAGTACGAATATATGAATTAGAATAATTATTATATATAATAATATATCTTTTTGAATAATTACGCATATATGAATATTTCCTGTAGACCCTATAATATTTAGTATATATAATCTTTTGAGGAGATTGGTATGCATAAATGTGAATTTTTATAAATTCACTTGTAGATATGAGTCGAAACAAATTGTGGGATATATATTTATTTTAATTACTTGTCATATTATATTATATTATATTACGTTATATATGTTATATATATATTATGTTACGTTTATGTATGTATATATATATATATATATATATATA
>NW_026401701.1:0-319 GCF_001194135.2 Octopus bimaculoides | reverse complement strand
TTCTAACCGTTGCAATCGATATTTGATTTTCACGATCAGTGGAACTATACCCATGAAACGCAGTCGTCATATTAAGTGCCTTCTCTCTGAATATTTTTTTGTTTATTTTTCAAACTTGTATGGTCTTTTTTTTCATAACATTCCTTTACAATTCCCTTGATATTTCCATTGATTATATATTTGCAGCTTTCCACTTATCTGACCAAGTGATTGTCATTTTCCGATTCTACATATTTTTATTTGTATTATTGTTTCGTGAATGAATTTGTTTACGCCGTCTATTATCTGTCTTGATATCACTTTCCGTCTGAGAGAAATT
>NW_026401700.1:0-263 GCF_001194135.2 Octopus bimaculoides | reverse complement strand
TTCATATATATATGTATTATATATATATATATCATATATATGTTATATATTTCATGTATATATTATATATTATATATCATATATATGTTATATATCTATATCGTATAGATTATATATATATATGTGCATTATATATATCATATATATGTTATATATATATCGCATATATATTATATATCTATTATGTTTAAATTATATATATATATATTTATGTATAATATATATATTTATGTATAATATATATATATATATATAATATATAT
>NW_026401699.1:0-292 GCF_001194135.2 Octopus bimaculoides | reverse complement strand
ATAGATAGATAGATAGATAGATAGATAGATAGATAGATAGATAGAGCTTTGTAATAACTGTGTGATTTGGTGTGTGTATGTGTAGCTGGAGATGTTGGTGTATGGGCATGTGTCTGAGTGTGCGTGTGTAGGTGGGTATATTAACGGGTGCGTGTGTAGGCGGGTATATTAACGTGTGCATGTGTGAAAGTGTATGTGTGTGTGTGTGTGTGTGTGTGTGTCTGCGTGTTGAGATATTCAGTGGAAAGTGTTTATGTTATGCGAGTGTGTGTGTACATACCTACATCTATAT
>NW_026401698.1:0-244 GCF_001194135.2 Octopus bimaculoides | reverse complement strand
GTGTGTGTGTGAAATATGGGCGTGTCTGTTGGTTGATCTCAACGTTTCTTTCAAAATGACGAGCGGTAAAAGAAACTGAGAATGGAAGATCGGTTGACATAAAGAGAACAGATTTCAATTGAGATTCCTTATGGAATGCTGTAATATCCTCCCTGTCACTCTCTCCATTCTCCAACATCTCTTTCTCCACTCTCATCTATCTATCTTTTTATCTATCTATCTATCTATCTATCTATCTATCTAT
>NW_026401697.1:0-271 GCF_001194135.2 Octopus bimaculoides | reverse complement strand
TTCCTATAGAAGGCATTGTACTCTGTCACTGAACAAAGGACGTTTTTTTCACGATACTCAAATTCAAAATGAGTAACAACAAAAGGCTGGTGCATCATTCTCTACCTCACATCCATCATTCTGTGGGTATTCAGCAGGGCGACAGATAGAGATGGTTATGACCACACATTGTTATATAACTGCGTGAAGCAATTAGAAAAAGCATGGTGTATACTGTTAGGTCTTACTCGTTTGCAAGTGATGACTATAGTTCATATATGCATGCACACAC
>NW_026401696.1:0-424 GCF_001194135.2 Octopus bimaculoides | reverse complement strand
ACTGAAATAGTGGAATAGTTTCAATGTTAAAGTGAAAGTATCTGACATTACAGTTGAGTAATGTTATTGTTTCACTTTTGACACGTAATACTGAAATAGTGGAGGAGATATGATATTCCTGTGGGCTCAAGAAGTTAAAATTTTTGGGCCTAAGACACTACATGGACCCTAAGTAAGGCATGTGTTAACTTAGAATGAAATTGGTTGTGTAGTTCTCGAGTTTTAGGGATTCACACAGACACACATTCTCATCTTTATATATCTGATATTTATGCGCACATTCCAAAATTCCAGTGTTATGGACCCTGTAAAAAGGATTTTGCTCTTGAAAAATGGAGCTAATGGAGCTGAAAAATGTGGGAGTTAAGGCCCACATTGGGGGTGGGGGTGTTAATGTCAACCAGAGAAGTTGAATTGTTGGAAA
>NW_026401695.1:387-894 GCF_001194135.2 Octopus bimaculoides | reverse complement strand
TTCTTTCAGTTTCTGCCTACCAAATCCACTCACAAGGTTTTGGTTGGCCCTAGGCTAAAATAGAAGATACTTGCTCAAGTAGGACCCAGAACCATGTACTTTGAAAGCAAGCTTTCTACCATGCAGCCACACTTGTGCCTATATATCCTAATAACATATAAATATATTAATTCTATTTTACTAGAATTAAAAGCTTCCTTTGTGCTATAGTTTTATTTTTTTATTATTTTACTTGTTTCAGTCATTTGACTGTGGCCATGCTGGAGTGCTGCCTGAAAATGGTTTTAGTTGAAGAAATTGAATCCAGAGCTTACTCTTTGCAAGCATAGTACTTATTCTATCAGTCTCTTTTGCCAAACTGCTAAGTTATGGGTATGTAAACACACCAACATCAGTTGTCAAGTGAAGGTGGAGGTAATAGACACAGACACAAAGACACATAAATACATACATACACACGCGCACACACACACACACACACCCACACACACAAACACACACACACAC
>NW_026401695.1:0-377 GCF_001194135.2 Octopus bimaculoides | reverse complement strand
CACGCGCACACACACACACACACACCCACACACACAAACACACACACACACACACACATAATGGGCTTCTTTCAGTTTCCACCTACCAAATATACTCACAAGGCTTTGGTTAGTCTGAAGCTACAGTAGAAGTAGGTGCCATGCAGTGGAACTGAACTTGGAACTAGTGGTTGAGAAGCAAGTTTCTTACCACACAGTTACACCTGCACCAACACACACAGCCATGACTAATCATTCACAAACTGACAGAAATTAGAATTGATTGTTTAACTAGGCACAGGAGTGGCTGTGTGGTAAGTAGCTTGCTTACCAACCGCATCATTCTGGGTTCAGCCCCACTGCATGGCGCCTTGGGCAAGTGTCTTCTACTATAGCCT
>NW_026401694.1:0-412 GCF_001194135.2 Octopus bimaculoides | reverse complement strand
TTTTTTTTCTGAAGAAAATGAATCGATAAATTCATAAGATATTGTCATCAAAGGGAAAACAAGATCTGAATAAATACATACATTCATACATATATGCATACATGCATATATATACATATATATATACATGTGTGTGTGTGCGTTCGTGTGTACGTATTTGTAATTCTGCATGAGTTTTTACATGTGTGAATAAGTATGAGTCCCTGAATATGTAATCTTGTGTGTGTAATTGTTTGAGAGTAGGGTTTTCTCGACGACCTCATAACTCAAGGGAGGAGTTTTCAAATATTATTATTACGCTATAATAACATACTATGTATTGTATGTATCTATCTATCTATCTGTCTGTCTGTGTGTCTAGTTGTCTGTCTGTCTATCAGCTGTCTATCTATCTATCTATCTATCTATCTAT
>NW_026401693.1:0-204 GCF_001194135.2 Octopus bimaculoides | reverse complement strand
ATATATATGCAATATATGTATGTATATATATATGTATACTTGTATATGTATATACGTATATATGTACGTATGTGTGCGTGTATATATATGTATGTATGTATGTGCGTGTATATATATATATGTATGTATGTGTGTGTGTGTATATATACATATATATATAGATAGGGGTGTGTGTATGTATGTATGTATATATATATATACATA
>NW_026401692.1:0-322 GCF_001194135.2 Octopus bimaculoides | reverse complement strand
ATATATATATATATGTACCTACATAATACATACATACATATATACATATATATGTAAATACATTATATATATATTTATAAACATTTATTGTATAAATCAAATCTTTTCTTTAGCGAAATGTTATTGAAATAGTTTTGGTTATACCAAGCAGGATAATTAAAAAAGAAAAAAATCCCATTCATATCTGGATTTAAAGTTATGGTAATATATGTAGATTCTATATAACAGTTCAACCATTTTTTTTAATATCGTTTTGAGGTTTTAAATTAGCATAATATATCCATTATTTAGAATATGTTATTTATATCACTACAGAATTTTT
>NW_026401691.1:0-517 GCF_001194135.2 Octopus bimaculoides | reverse complement strand
ATATATGTATGTATATATATAAGTTTATACATGTATACATATGTGTGTATGTATGTATGTATGTATGTGTGTGTATACATAAACATATGTATACACACACATATGTGTGTATATATATATCTGTGTGAGCATATATATATATGTGTGTGTGTGTGTGTGTGTGTATGCGTATGTATACGCATGTACATATATATATTTATATATATATGGTGGTTGGTGGTTGTCTACTCCTTACACAGAGTTTGACCACCTCCAGTACCTACACCTTAGCCCTTTCATGGCATCTGATGTGGCTTTTTAAACCAGACAATGTTCTGAAAAACACTCACACAGATTGCACCTCTGATTTGCACTACCAATACCTGCAGGTAAGTTCTGCTCATTGTGGATCTTAGCATGTCTTTTAAGACCCCCATTGGATTTGCAAGCCTTCTGGCATACACCACATTCATATATATATACACGTATGAATGTATATATATATATGTATATATATATGTAAGTATAGAAGTTTATA
>NW_026401690.1:0-463 GCF_001194135.2 Octopus bimaculoides | reverse complement strand
CACACATACACACACAAGCATATACGCAAATACACGTACACAGACACAATACAGGCCAACATATAATTCGTAGTGATGTGAATTTGGTGGCGAACACCTGTCGATTAATTAGCACTATAGGTGGGGAGTAGGGTGGTGGCTTGATCAGGCGGGGAGGGGTCGTGAAACAAGAAGAAGAAGAAGAAGAAGAAGAAGAAGAAGAAGAAGAAGAAGAAGAAGAAGAAGAAGGAAAAACGAAAGAAAGAATGAAAAATGAAAGAAGGAATGGCAATGTTAACATTTCTTGTTGATATAAGAAAGCTCAAATATATATGTGTGTGTTTGTGTGTGTGTGTGTGCGTATGTGTGTGTGGGTGTGCGTATGTGTGTGTGTGTGTATCTATAGATAGATGGATGGATGGATGGATAGATAGATGCATGCTTACACATGTATATCCATGCACATATATATATATATATATAT
>NW_026401689.1:0-919 GCF_001194135.2 Octopus bimaculoides | reverse complement strand
ACACACACACACACACACACACACACACACACACACACACAGAGCATGCAAAAACCAAAAGTAAACACGCATATTCCAAGTCATACATACACACACAAGGACATTATCTACTAGAGAGAACACCACACCAGATCTATGTAACACATACACGCATGCATGCGTACATACACACACACACACAAATTTTTCTTTGTATACATGCATATACACACATGCATACAGACACACGTAGACTCATGCACACGACTACACAATAACCAATATCACATGCATGCACACACACACACACACACACACACACACATACAACACGCAAAAGACCAAAGGTAAACACACATATATTCCTAGTCATACATACACACACGTGGACATTATCTACTAGAGAGAACATCACACCAGATCTATGTAACATATACATGTGCATGCATACATACACATTAACACAAATTTTTCTCTGTATACATACATGCATATATATACACACATACATACAGACATAGAGCCAATAGGATTTCACACTGAACACCCTTAAAAATACAAAGCGACACACACACACACACATGCTAGTAGACAGATATCTGAACACATAACTAAACGCATCTAAACACATACTGTCTGTCTATACAGTGCTTTTGTTACAAGCCTGCCCACCAGATGTGCTCATACATAAGCCATCATCTCCTCCTACTAAATCTCACCTCCAGTCTGCTTCAACCACCCTGCAAACTTTGTCCCACCCCCACCCCCACCACCATCACCATCACTACTTTCCTGTCGTACTGCAGAAACTTCCTATTATCCCCTTCTTCTCTCTCTCTCTCTCTTTGTCCATCTCTTTCCAAGTTGTCAGTGTTCTCTCTTTTATCCTTCATAATGCAACAACACTTCTTGCCTCTCTCTCTCTCTCTCTCTCTCTCTC
>NW_026401688.1:0-252 GCF_001194135.2 Octopus bimaculoides | reverse complement strand
ATATATATATATATATGTGTGCTTGTGTTTATGCATGTGAGTTGCGTGTGCGTGTGTGCGCGCGTATGCATGTGTGTATGTGCGCGCGTATGCATGCGTGTGTGTGCGCGTGTGTTTGTATACAAATAAATAAATTACACATGCATATATATTTTTATGTACATCTGTATAAATTATACACAGCATAAATATAAGAATGTAACTATACACATACATACATACATACATACATACATACATACATACATGCAT
>NW_026401687.1:0-523 GCF_001194135.2 Octopus bimaculoides | reverse complement strand
ATATATATACCCATACATACACACACGCACACCTACATACATTTATGTATATACAGGGTGGGGCAAAATGACCTGACACATTTGTAGGTTTAATAAAAGCGAAACAGGAAAAATGAAAAAAATATCATTAAACCTACAAATGTGTCAGGCTTTTTTGCCCCCACCCCCACTCTCTGTATATATGCATACCCACACGCACACATGTGACAAGAATTATACGTTTCACAAAACTTGACAAAGTCCAGTAAAGTAAAAGACACTCTAAATCGTCCTGAAGTGAAATAAAGCTACTGTCCTTTGCAGGGTATCCGAATTTTCCTAACCTTTATTCCTTCAACCGAACTTTATTCTATAACCGTATTTAGTTCTTTCGTATACTTTTTCAGTGTGATTGTGTTTATATATGTGCATGCATATATGTATGTACTTATGTATATCTATCTACCTAGCTCTCTCTATATATATATATGTGTGCGTGTGTGTATGTATTTAATATATATGTATATATATATATATATATATA
>NW_026401686.1:0-446 GCF_001194135.2 Octopus bimaculoides | reverse complement strand
TTCAGCGCACCCACCCCCACTACTAACTTGGTCACCAAGATAGCGGAAGCATTTGGCAGAGTTTCTACAGCTGGATACCTTTCCCAATGCCAATCACTCAGAGAGTGCAGTGGGTACTTTTACGTGCCATCAGCATGAAGGCCAGTCAGGCGGTACTGGCAACGGCCACGCTCAAAATGGTGTATTTTATGTGTCACCCGCACAAGAGCCAGTCTAGGGGCACTGGCAACGATCTCGCTTGAAAATCCTTACACATGCCGAGGGCAAAAGTGCCAGAAAGGCGACGCTGGGCACAGGTGCCATCACGATTTCGATTTCACTTGCCCCAATAAGTCTTCGCAAGCTGAGTTTCCTGTCTAATGAAGGAGACGACATTGGCATGGATGCCAGTCATCGAATTTAACTCGATTTCGATTTCACTTGCCTCAACCGGTCTTCGCAAGTGG
>NW_026401685.1:0-339 GCF_001194135.2 Octopus bimaculoides | reverse complement strand
AAATAAATTAATCATATCTGATATATATATATATATATATATATATATATTCTTCATATATGCGATCAGGAAATATTGTTTACCTATCTATGTATCTATCTATGTATCTATCTATGTATGTATGTATGTATGTATGTATGTATGTATCTATCTATCTATCTATCTATCTATCTATCTATCTATCTATCTGTCTGTCTGTCTGTCTATCTGCCTCCTGTGTGTCTATTCATTTGTCTCTCTGTCAGTCTGTCTATATGTCTTTGTAATTCTTTTTGTTACGTCCATTTTCTATCTCCTTTTAAGCATCTATTGCCTCATGCAATAAGTTCCATCGACGAA
>NW_026401684.1:0-383 GCF_001194135.2 Octopus bimaculoides | reverse complement strand
TTCTTTAAACGTGTTTACAAGAGAATTCTCCGAGAACAGAATGAGATACTATTCTTCGTTACAGAACGGACAAAAGGATTTACCTTTATTATATGGAAAGGATCTAGATAGAATATACCATTCCAAATCAAATTGTTTATTATGTTCCTTTAGAGACCTAATTCTTTAGAGTGATGTGTCGTATAATCTCTTTCATGGCAGTCGTTTGTTTTTCAAATTGCTGTTACAACCTTTATACCCGGTTTACATCTGCCCATCTACGTTGGCCATCAGGACGTTTAACGGAGTGCTCAGATGTTTGGTTGCTTAAACAGGCCCTTAGCATTTACGTCAAATGATTTTGTACACCAACTGACACAAACCGCAGCAAATACTGAAAAGCG
>NW_026401683.1:0-232 GCF_001194135.2 Octopus bimaculoides | reverse complement strand
GTATGTATGTATGCGTGTATGTATGCGTGTATGTATGTATTTATGTATGTGTGCATGTATTCATGTATGTGTATAAGTAGGTATGTATACATATGTATGTATTTACATACGAATATATGCATGTGTGTATGTATGTGTATGTGCATGTATGTAGGCATATGTAAGTATGTATATATTTATATATGTATATATATATGTGTGTATGTTCATATATAGGTATGTATATATATAT
>NW_026401682.1:0-273 GCF_001194135.2 Octopus bimaculoides | reverse complement strand
CAGACACGGAGAGTTCTTTGGTCAGTTTCTTTATATTACTTGAAATGGCCAGGAAGAATACACAGATGAATTTAGCTCAACATGCCATCAATCACGGCAAATGGGATAAGGTTTATATTCAAAGTCTCTATCTTCTTGCGCATCTTCGTGCTTCATATATACGCGTGAGTGACTGAATTTGTACGCATAAGTATGTATACACACTCACACACGCATATATAAATGCGTGCGCGCACAGACATACGCATATATATGTGTATATATATATATATA
>NW_026401681.1:0-641 GCF_001194135.2 Octopus bimaculoides | reverse complement strand
ACGTGCATACATGTCTGGTCATACACATGTGTATGCATTTGTGTCTGGTCATGTACATGAGCATCTGGTTGCACACATTTATGCCTGCATGTCTGGTTGTACACATGTGCATGCATGTATGTCTGGATGTGTGTTTGTATATATGTACATGTGTACGCATGTATGCCTAATGTGAGTTTGTATGTATGTACACACATGTTTGTGTATATGTGTTTATATATATGTTACCCATATGTTTCTATGCCTGGACGTGCATTTATATATATGTACACGTGTACATGCCTGGATGTATGTTTGTAGGTATGTACACATGCGTCTGTCTTTGTATGTACATACACATATGTATGCGCCTAGGCCTGGTTGTGTGTGTGTATATACACATGTGTATGTATGTGTGTCTGGGTGTGTGTGAATATGTGTTTGTGTGTACCTCTTTGCATGTGTAGCGTATGAGTCTAAGTGTATGTGCATGTGAGTATGTGTATGTTTATATGTATGTGGGAGCCTGTGTATGTCTCTCTGCATTTGGGTCATTCTTACCAGTATATTTATGAGCACTTGAGTGTGTGTGTACATATGAAAGTGCCTATGAGTGTTTTGGGAAACTCCTATAGTTGTGTGTATGTGTGTGTGTGTGTGTG
>NW_026401680.1:0-625 GCF_001194135.2 Octopus bimaculoides | reverse complement strand
ATATATATATATATGTACATATATATATATATATGTATATATATATATATTCAATATATATAATATATATATATTCAATACATATATATGATATATATATGTAATATATACATATATGATATATATATATATGTATATAAATGTATATATATATAATATATATGTAATATATACATATATTATATAATATATATAGATGTATATAATTAATATATATATAAAATATATCATGTATATATAACATATATGTATATAATATATATATATCATCTATATATACATATATAATATATATATGAAATATCTATATATAAAATATATATATATAAATATATATAGATATGTGTATATAATGTATAAAATACATATATCCTTTTATATATAATCTATACATATATATATAGGTATGTATATAAAATATATATAATATATATATATAACATATATATATATATATATAATGACATATGTGTATATCATATAAATAACATATATATATACATAATATAATATATATATATATGTATATATATAATATACATACATATATGTATGTATATAACATATACAAATATAATACATATATATATTTATATATATAATACATATATACCTGATATATATC
>NW_026401679.1:0-288 GCF_001194135.2 Octopus bimaculoides | reverse complement strand
CATGTTGTGTTTTGACGGTTTCCGTTTCTTGTGTTTTTTTCTGTCCTACCTTTGGTTTATCCATGCAGCGCTACGTACGAGTTTTTCTTTACGATATGTACAACTGCTGTTGATTTTGCTCCTATTGTCGTTGAAACAGCACCACGGAGGCCAATAAGTTTTCCATGTTAAAATGATTTTTTATTTGGTTTCGTACAAAAACAAAAATTTAAACGTCCAACGAAAGCTTCGAACAACTCGTGTGTTTGTGTGTATGTGTGTGCGTGTGTGTGTATACACTCACATATA
>NW_026401678.1:0-281 GCF_001194135.2 Octopus bimaculoides | reverse complement strand
CTCCTACCTGGTTGAAAGCCATGTTGGGTATCACTCAGCAAGTTATTTTCATGACTTTGCTGATGTGTGAAATCAGAGAGATAAGCTTATAGTTTTGGCATCTGCTCTGCTTCCCCCTTTATGGATTGGGCATATTATTCCCTCCTTCAGCTTGCTTGGCAGTCTGCCATTTGCAAGAAAGCTCTGGAAGAGAATCTGGAGGGGTTTTGCCAGGGCATGCTTACATGATTTGAGGATTGCTGGGAAACCATCAGGACCAGCAGTTGAGTTTGTGTCCACTT
>NW_026401677.1:250-393 GCF_001194135.2 Octopus bimaculoides | reverse complement strand
AGATGTACAATCAAACATAAGTAAACCCATGTTTATACATTCATATACTCCCATGCACGCATAAACACACGCACACACACGTGTGTGTGTGTCCATTTGGTGTTAGGAAGATTATCCAGCTGTAGAAATCTTGCCAAATCTTT
>NW_026401677.1:0-105 GCF_001194135.2 Octopus bimaculoides | reverse complement strand
ATTTTGTTTTGTTTCTTGCCAGGTTCTTGTGAGTCCCACTCAGTCAAGTGCATGGCTACACTCGATGAGGGTCACCAATCCTCACCTGGTTTCAAGCAAGAGAAT
>NW_026401676.1:0-291 GCF_001194135.2 Octopus bimaculoides | reverse complement strand
ATTATTATTATTATTATTATTATCATTATTATTGTTATTATTATTGCTATTATTGTTATCAGTTTTTGTTAATGTTATTTTTTGTTGGTGGTGGTGTCGTTTGTTGCATTTCTGTTGTTTTTTACTAATATTTTTTTTTAAATATTACTATTGTTTTTATTTAGTGTTGTTTTTCACTATTCGGTTTCGTCCTTTAGATTTGTTTTTACGCTTATATCTTTTGGCTCTTTTTATTTCATCTTTCGTTTCGTTGTATGTTGTTGTTGTTGTTGTTGTCGTTTGTTATTGTGT
>NW_026401675.1:0-209 GCF_001194135.2 Octopus bimaculoides | reverse complement strand
TGCGAGTGTGTACTCTACACACAAATGTTAACAATTCATTTTCGTTACATTCATTTTGCTTGTTTGTTCTTATTGTTGTGTTTTGTATTATGCTGTTGTGCAATGGCCTCGTTTCGGCGCCGTATAACATTGAAAATAATCATTCTCATCGTGATATCATCGTCGCCTTCATCATCATCATCATCATCATCATCATCATCATCATCATC
>NW_026401674.1:0-549 GCF_001194135.2 Octopus bimaculoides | reverse complement strand
TGAGAATATCTTCAGGGAAGGACATACAAAGAAATTTAACATATTTAAAATATAATGAAAACATTAAAAAGGAAGAATACAGTGTACCATTAAAGTTTTAAATATATACCTTAATAAAAATAGATACAGTTATAAAAACATAGTTATAGTCATAAATTAATATAAATGATAATAATGATGATGCAGACATACTCATGCAAAAATATGAATAATGGTGATATGTAAAAAACAATAGAGTGGTTATTAAATTATGGGAGTAGAGAAGTGAAATAGTTAGGTATTCCATATAAACATATATACACATATGCACATACACACACATACATATATATATATATATATATACATGCACACACATATATATATACATACACACATACACATATATATTTACACACACACATATATATACACACATATATACATACACACACATATATACATACACACACACATATATTTATATAGTCAATTACATATTGGGATAAATGACTGAAACAAGTAAAAGAATAAAAGAATATGCTAAACCTTTGGAAAGTTTTATAATTT
>NW_026401673.1:0-366 GCF_001194135.2 Octopus bimaculoides | reverse complement strand
TCTTCTTCTTCTTCTCCTCCTCCTCCTCCTCCTCCTCCTTCTCCTTCTTCGCCTTCCCATATTTCCGCCTACCCAACATCTTTCTTGCCTTTGTTTTTACTTCAGTTCCTTTCGTCCTATTTCCTCTGATCCAAATTTTTATTAAACCTAATTCCATTGCATTCTCACTTAAGTCTCTCCGTCGCCTTCTTCGACCGCATCATGATTAAAGTCATTTGACTTGTTCTACCTACGTCATTACTATCAATATTATTAAGAAGTCAGTATGATTATATGCAACATTTTTCATCATGATCACAGGCAACAACAACAACAACAACAACAACAACAGCAGATGCAGTACTAGCAACATGGTTCATAGTACGA
>NW_026401671.1:0-637 GCF_001194135.2 Octopus bimaculoides | reverse complement strand
GTGTGTGTGTGTGTGTGTGTGTGTGTGTGTGTGTGTGTGCGTGTAGTAATGATCAATGACGCAATATGACAACGGTTATGACCTGGCAAACAAGATGACAACAATGTTGATCAGTAAAATACTACGGCAATAGTTGTGGCCAGTAGCGAGACACCATGACAAAGCATTCAGCAGGTTGGTCGAGAAGATATTTCTTATCATGTATTTCTAATCTTTGCAGAATGTTTGCTCTGGAATGCTAAACCTGCTTCATACCGCCTGTATGTTTTTAAGCCACTCACAACAACTGTAGAACCCATAGACAACAGACACAATGGACAAGTTTTAATGTCTCTCTAGAGCAGAGGTTCTTAAAACATTTTAGAGTTCATGTTCTGGTAGAGAAATTAATAGATCTTACAAAGCATGTGGACAACGTCCCCTTCATCAGGAAAGGGATCCTCATGAAATCACATTATTAACCGCCCTTAATTTTAGTATTAAAAACATTTCTGTCATTCCCCTTTCTATCAGTTCGCTTTTTCTCACCCTTCCTTCCATACGTATCCCACATGGCTTTTATTTACATGTGTTTTTATGTATATTTTTATATATAATCTTTTACTCTTTTACTTGTTTCAGTCATTTGACTGCGGCC
>NW_026401670.1:0-345 GCF_001194135.2 Octopus bimaculoides | reverse complement strand
CACACATACACACACACACACACACAATGATCATTTCTACTAAAAGCACAAGGCCTGAAATTTTGGGAGAAGGGCTAGTTGATTACCATCGACCGCAGTGTATCACTGGTACTTATTTCATCGACCCCGAAAGGATGAAAGGCAAAGTCGACTCAGAACGTATCGACGGACGAAATTCTCTTTCCGAATACTCTGCGCTGTCTTCAGATTGACACCCAAGCACTCTGAAATGTTCGTAATGGAGCCTCCGGCGCGAATACTAAGCAGTACAGCATATCGTTTCCAAGTTTCTAGCAGAATGAATTGCGGCATGATGCTCTTTTTCTCACAGACGGTGTCCATCTG
>NW_026401669.1:0-368 GCF_001194135.2 Octopus bimaculoides | reverse complement strand
GCTCGTTCTGCCGGAGAGCTACGGAGCTTCGTCCGTTTCTCTTGTTTTCAGCGTACGCTTTTTCGGCCGGAGAGCTACGGAGCTTCGTCCGTTGCTTTTATTTTCAACGTAAGCCCGTTCTGCCGGAGAGCTACGGAGCTTCGTCCGTTGCTTTTGTTTTCAACGTACGCTCGTTCTGGTAGAGAGCTACGGAGCTTCGTCCATTGCTCTTGTTTTCAAAGTGCGCTTGTTCTGCCGGAGTGCTACGTAGCTTCGTCTATTGCTCTTGTTTTCAAAGTACGCTCTTTCTGCCGGAGAGCTACCTAGCTTCGTCCGTTTCTCTTGTTTTCAACGTACGCTTGTTCTGCCGGAGACCTAGGGAGCTGCGT
>NW_026401668.1:0-252 GCF_001194135.2 Octopus bimaculoides | reverse complement strand
AACCATGAGTCCGCTGCCCTAACCACTGGGCCATTGCGCCTCCACATAAGAGAGAATAGAGACTGAGGATCAGGAAGGATGGGTGAAAAAGTTCATTGGAGTGTGAGAGCAGAGTGACAGGTGGTTCGAGATGGAGTTAGAGGTTAATGTAATGAACGTTTAGTCATTCTATGATGAGTACAGGAAAGGTGACTGCACTAATATTAGCCAATAATACAAAAGAACAAACATCAGTTGCATGGAAAAAGTAAT
>NW_026401667.1:0-357 GCF_001194135.2 Octopus bimaculoides | reverse complement strand
TATATATATATATACATATACATATATATATACACATATACATATATACAAATACACATATCATCATCATCATCGTTTAACGTCTGCTTTCCATGCTATCATGGGTTGGACGATTTGACTGAGGACTGGCAAGCAGAAGGCTCCACCAGACTCCAATCTGATCTGGTAGAGTTTCTGCAGCTGGATGCCCTTCCTAACGCCAACCACTCCGAGAGTGTAGTAAGTGCTTTTACGTGCCACCGGCACGTGGGCCAATCACATGGTACTGGCAACGGCCATGCTCAAAAAGGTGCTTTTTACGTGCCACTTGCACGGGAGCCAGTCCAGCGGCACTGGCAATGACCTCGCTCGAATGAT
>NW_026401666.1:0-379 GCF_001194135.2 Octopus bimaculoides | reverse complement strand
TATTATAATGTGTGTGTATATATATATATATATATATATATATATATACAAACAGGAGAAAGTGGAGAGAGAGGGAGCGTAAATATATATATAATATAGACACAGATAGTGTGCGAAAATGAATTTGTGTGTTTATATATTCATATTCATGCAAATATGTATATATACATGGCAAGGGAACAAAACGTTTTCTAATGCATGTCATTAGCATACAGCTGTTTCATGCATAAGATGCAATGCACTCATATTTCAGGTCTTATATATCACCTTATTGCTTCATCGGATCTTCAGAAATCAAGCTTATGTATATTGACTACTAACAGCAGGTTATTGGTTTTGCTATGTCTAAGTGAAACACACACACAATATGTATATATAT
>NW_026401665.1:0-247 GCF_001194135.2 Octopus bimaculoides | reverse complement strand
AATTCTATTATTAATTGACGATTCCCTGCCCTTATTCTTGTATACATATAAATATATATATATATACATATATAAATAGTGACATACATACATATATATACATATATATATATATATTTGTATATGTATATATATTTATATATATATATATATATTTGTATATGTATATATATTTATGTATATATGTATGTATATGTATACATATATATACATACATACATTCATAAATATATATATATATATATAT
>NW_026401664.1:0-200 GCF_001194135.2 Octopus bimaculoides | reverse complement strand
TTAACAGAAGACATATATCAGAACGTACTGCCATACATACATTCACATATATACATACAGTCACATGTCTTATACCCAGGCTTTCTCTTAGCACATTCCTCCTGTGTCGTTCATATATCTTGCACATCCAGCGGGGCATATTCGCTTCTTTTCTTTCCATTCTTTATTAGTGCTCTGCGTTCAAAGTCCGTGTCTCAGTA
>NW_026401663.1:0-490 GCF_001194135.2 Octopus bimaculoides | reverse complement strand
ATGTATGAAAATTCTGAGTATCAATAGTTATCAAGTAGAAAAGATAGGACTATTTTTGTGAGCTTGCCTCTTAGTCATATTTGCAGTTCAATAAATTATACAGCAATAAATATGAATTGTTAGATATAAATCTTCTGCTTCATTCACTCCATAATTATGCAAATCCAAAGAGAGCTTGAATGTGAGGACTACAATGTTGCTTTTGAAATGACGAGCTTTTTAAAGTATCAGATAGTGGCCCATCACGAAATGTGAAAGGTTGCATTATGCAACAGTTATGATTCTTTTCTAAAGTTGCTAACATGAAAAGTTGGGTTTGGTCAGTGTTGTGTGGCACAGTAATCCCAGTCAGTGTCAGGAACTAGAATATAAAATACTAAACCAATAATTTCATGACATTTCATGGCATTGGATGGGATTTAGAACAGAGAACAGAATAATTGATTCAACACCCTCAACTAATCAGCATTGGACAGAAAATTTTTTATGC
>NW_026401662.1:0-594 GCF_001194135.2 Octopus bimaculoides | reverse complement strand
GTGTGTGTGTGTGTGTGTGTGTGTGTGTGTGTGAGTGTGTGTGTGTGAACATACATATATATAAATCATATACGTATATCAATTATTTATTTATAAACATTTCTTTTTATTCTTTACGCCTTCATTTCCATCTTTTCTCTATGCTTTTCTCTGTTAATTTATCGTTTCTTACTGCTTCTTATCGCGGCCATGTTTACAGCGTTGCTTAACTCGATTCGCTGTATTCCGGGCCGTCTCTATATAATATATGACGGCAGATTTATGAAGCTTTAAACAAGTGGAAGAATATATATCAGTTTAGGGAAGTAGTTTATTGATAAACGGACTCCTCGTATTTTAATTGACAAAAACGGTCTTATTTTCTACACCAAATTCGTATTCGTTTCAATTCTCCGTATTCTTTTATTCGTTTATTCTTTACTTCTTCCTTTCTTGTGTATATATCTGTGTGTGCGTGTGTGTGTTTGTGTGGATGTGTATGTGTGTACGTTTGTATATATGTGTATGTGTATGTGTGTGTGTGTGTGTGTGTGATGTACGCATGCTTTGTGAATATTAAAAAAATGCACAAATGCATACAAAACAAGCATATAT
>NW_026401661.1:0-428 GCF_001194135.2 Octopus bimaculoides | reverse complement strand
GTAATGCCTCACGCTCAGAGGGACTAAATAAGTCAAAAACTACCAAAAAAATCAAAAAATGAGCAATTCTTATCAAGATTTTATCCTATATTATATTATAAATAATTAGAATATATTCAGTGCTGAATATTAGCACATGTTACTGAGATGCAACCGGATAAATTCAAATCTCTTTCACGGATATATAATTATGAACAGAAGTCATCGTACTGTGTTGGGTACATCGTGGTATGTTGATTCTAGTTTATTTTTATGTGTCTCGACCATACGTGTACTGATGAACAAAAGATGCAGGTCACTTCACAGTTTTCCTGTATTGATTGAGAAACCAGTGGTCTACCGTTGAGTTAAATGTTTTTAAGAGATTAATTTTGAAACCTGCATTTCCTCGCTTTCGGTAAATATATTGCTTATTTTTTGGTAGTTTT
>NW_026401660.1:0-478 GCF_001194135.2 Octopus bimaculoides | reverse complement strand
GTGTGTGTGTGTGTGTGTGCATGTATGTGTATATGTGTGTGTGTGTGTGTGTTTATGCGTTTGTATGCATATGCATGCATCTGTGTGTGTGTGTTTATGTGTTTGTGTGTGTGTGTTTATGTGTTTCTGTGTGTGTTTGTGTGTGTGTCTGTTCGATGTGTGTGTGTTTGTATAAGCATGTGCATGTTTGTGTATCTGTCTGTTTATGTGTTTATGTGTCTGTGTGTTTATGCATTTGTGTGAGTGTGTTTATGTGTGTGTAGTATATGTTTGTGTATGCTTGTGTGTGTTTATGTCTTTGTAAGTATGTGTGTGTATGTTTGTACTATGTGTTTATGTGTTTATATGCATATGTGTATCTATATGTGCATGCTTGTGTGTGCCTGTATGTCTTTCTGTAATGCATGTATATTTATGCTTGTCCATTTGTGTGTGATCAAGTCTATGTGCTTCATACACGTATGTGTGTGTGTGTGTG
>NW_026401659.1:0-429 GCF_001194135.2 Octopus bimaculoides | reverse complement strand
ACGTCTAATTCAGAAGCAAGCTCTCGAACAGTTGTGTATGGATTGGCTTCGACTAAGGTTCTTAGGTAATCGTTGTCAACATCTGATGGACGACCACTACGCTTATCATCTTTAAGACTCTCGTCACCGCTACGAAATTTCTTGAACCACCATTGTGTTGTACGTTCATTAGTGGTTCCTGGGCCAAACGAATCGTTGATATCGCGAGCTGTTTCAGCAGCTTTTCGGCCTAGCTTGAACTGGAATAAAACTGTGCAAATTTGCTTTTGAGATCGTGTGCTGAAACAAAGACAATTGCAGCGTGGGAAATATTTGTAAGCCATTCAAGAACACACACATACACACACACACACACAAACAAACCCCGTTAGTTTCACTTCAACATTTAAATTTCATTTGTGTCAAAATATTTTCATCGCTTTGTGACCG
>NW_026401658.1:0-261 GCF_001194135.2 Octopus bimaculoides | reverse complement strand
GGACGGTCTCCTTGTTTAAGTTGATGAATGCTGCCATAATCCTTACCTTCAGATCATCTTTGGTGTTACAAGGAGTTATGATCGTCTCTCGCTCAGCAGCATCTCACACATAATAATCAAGGCGATTGCAGACTGGGGAGTGATATGTAATTAATTTAATTTAATTTAATTTAAGTTAATTAATTTCCAGTTATTCTACCATGTATTTTATATGTTAATATTGCTGTTCGAAACGATCGTATGCATGTATTAAAATTCTTT
>NW_026401657.1:0-251 GCF_001194135.2 Octopus bimaculoides | reverse complement strand
ATATATATATATATACATACACAAATACACACATATATATATATGATATAAGTATATATATATGTATACATATATACATATACATACACACATACACACATATAATATATATAAATATATATATACGTGTTTGTATGTATATATGTATGTATGTACATACGTATACGTATATACATACACATACACACATATATATGTATGTACATGAATATATGTTTGTATATATATATATATATATATATATATATATA
>NW_026401656.1:0-272 GCF_001194135.2 Octopus bimaculoides | reverse complement strand
GTCGATTTGCTCGACTAAAGGCGGTGCTACAGCATGGCCACAGTCAAATGTTTTAGGGTTAGGGCTTAGGGTTTAGGGTTAGGGTTTAGGGTTAGGGTTTAGGATTACGGTTACGGACGGAATTCCCTAACTCTAACCCTAAAACTCTAGTGAAAATCGTGCGGGTGTTAATCTGAAAATTTACCGTTTTTAATTGCCTACAAACCATCTATGTTATAATGTATTTTATATATATCTTAATATATTAACATATTATAATATCTTATTGTATA
>NW_026401655.1:0-348 GCF_001194135.2 Octopus bimaculoides | reverse complement strand
AGAGAAATCGTGTAGGCCCTGCCATCAGGAAATCCTTGTCTGTGGCAAGAGAACTTCTTGACACAGTTATCCCCCATCGAATGACTCCGTCTGCCTCTTGGACTCAATATTTCCTGCCAGAATACACCCGTTGCAGGGTGTGTGATGATGGGCTTCTCTCTCCCTCACATTCCATCAACTCTGGAATGCTTCCAGGTTTGGTTCAGTATTTATAAAGACTACCAACGGTGGGAATTGGTAGAAAGAGGTGAAGAAAGATATGAAAATATTATGGAGAAATACATGTGGTTAGTTAGGAAGATTTCGAATTGTTTTGTCAAATGATCAACAAATAACCAACTTTGAGAA
>NW_026401654.1:0-208 GCF_001194135.2 Octopus bimaculoides | reverse complement strand
GATAGATAGATAGATAGATAGATAGATAGATAGATAGATAGATATCTTTACCATATACTATTCATACCAGTTAACAGTTGTACGGGACATAACCCAAAATCATTGGACAATATTATTTCCCTTACTTTAGTACTTTTTTCAAGTTTTATCATTTTTCTTTTTTTTTATTCCCATTTCCTTCTCTCGTAGAGTGAGCGCCATTACGAAG
>NW_026401653.1:0-716 GCF_001194135.2 Octopus bimaculoides | reverse complement strand
ATATATATATATATATATATATATACGACTCTCTTTTCTTTCATTCTTGCTTTCTTTCTATTATCAGCCCCTTCACACTTCGTTCTTTCCACGCTTTTTTCTTTCGTTCCCCTTCTCTCACATTTCCTGGTTTTCTCTTCATTCTCGCCTTCCCTCCTTTTTCACTTCACCCTGTCCCTTTTCTTTTTTCTCGTCCTTCCCTACTTCTTCTATCCCTTTGCCTCTAATTCTCTCCTCTCCCACCACGTGACCGCCGTTCGGCCAAGCCGGACCTTTCTTTCTTAGTTCGACTACCATCCGTGCAACATCTATATTTCTCTCCATGACTGTCATCTCTTATGTCCCTGCCATAAGGCTTCACTTCCACCAATGCCAGCTTAATTTAATTCATCCTTAGTCGAAAGACACCTGTTGCTTATGTCCTGTTACTTGCATTTGTATTTGTATACCATTTCTCCGTTTTTTTTTCCGTCCTTGTTTTCGTATACATTCGCTGCTTTCTTCCAAGGAATCTAGTGCTTTTAGCTTAGTTTTTCCTTGGGGCTGGCCAGATTGGAGTAATCACAAGTATAACCAGCCGAAATTGCAAAGATTATGTGGAACTTGACTAAGGAAAGAAAACTCCGAATGACTCGTCCTTGTTTTTTCTTGTCCCTTTTTTGTGTCATCTGTCTGGATGTTTTGCGTTCTTGTCCCATTTTTGTATTCCTTTATAT
>NW_026401652.1:10998-11376 GCF_001194135.2 Octopus bimaculoides | reverse complement strand
GAGAGGGGGAAGGTGGGTATTGGAGGGGGGAGAAAGAGTGGAAGAGAGTGAGAGAGAAGAGAGTGAGAATGAGGGGAAGAGAGAAGAGAGTGAGAGAGTGAGAGAGTAAGGGTGAGAGAGTAAGAGTGAGAGAGAGGGAAGAGAGAAGAAAGTGAGAGAGAGTAAGAGAGAGGAGAGAAAGAGTAGGGGTGAAGAGAAGTGGGAGTGAAGAGAAGTAGGAAGAGAAGTAGGAGTGAAGAGAAGTAGGAGTGATGAGAAGTAGGATTGAAGAGAAGTAGGAATGAAGAGAAGTAGGAGTGAAGAGAGGTGAAGAGACGTACAGAGAAGTAGGAGTCAGAAAAGGAGGGGGGAGGTGGGGGAGGGGGAGAGATGGGTGGT
>NW_026401652.1:0-8255 GCF_001194135.2 Octopus bimaculoides | reverse complement strand
TATATATATATATATTTAGTTATATTTATGTATATATATATATATATAAATAATATATATACACATACATATACAAGTATATGTGTATATATATATATGTATATGTATGTATATATATATATACACACACACACACACACACACACACATCTTATTTATATTATCATTTAATTGAACGCCACGCATCCATTTCCAAGTAAGTTTATCTTAACCTTTTTGATGCGACTCTACTCCATACTGTTTTCTCCCCATCCTAATTCCCTTTTCTCCCCATCCTAATTCCCTTTTTCTCCCTTTCACCGTTTTCTATCTGTCTGTCTCTCTCTCTCTTTCTCTCTCTCTCTCCCCCTCTTTCTCTTTTTATCTCTCTCGTTGCTCACACGTGACCATCATCCATCTTTCTTTTCCTCACGTGACCATCTTTCTTTCCTGCACGGACGTTCTAAAGAATGGACGCCTCCTATCTCTCCTATCTTTTCTCTTTTCTAAGAAAATATTTCTCTCGGCGTTCATTATTTTCCCCTCGTTCAGGTCTCAGTTTTTCTATATGTCTCCACTGTCCTGTTTTTGTTCCTAACTTTGACCCTCTATAAATCCAAAATTTTATTTTGGAACGTATGGGAGCAACTGTCTTCGAAGACCCATATTGCCGTTGATTGCTCGAAATGGGGAGTAGATAGACAGCCGACAATTGATTAAGGGTCATTCTTCATATCACTTGTCCTTTTTTCTCTCGTTATTTGTGTATTTAACTCATTTGTTTTCGTATTTCATGTTGTTTACTGTTGGTGTACCCATATACGCATATATATATATATATATATAAAATTTTATATAAGAGCAAAAATGCTAGTTCTAAAGTCTCTCTCGACATCAACGCAATAGGCAATAGTTATACAGACAATATTCGTAGCGACTTCAACATGGCTTCGAACGGACTCTATTGCAATTTTTTAACCCCAAGAAGACTTGCTGGTTAACGATAATCGACTCTCCCAACGAAGACGACGAATGAGCGTTCAGCTTTCGCCGAACGACCTGCACATATTAGCTCACTCTCTCCATCAAATCGACGTTGTCTGAACAGGTGCACCGTGTGCCACGCGTCGGGTGTCGAAATGATCGCAGAGCAGCGTGAGATGAAGTGTTTTGCTCTAGAGCATAACGCACCACCCGGTCTAGGAATTGAAACCACGATCTCGCGATCGTGAGTCCAACACCCTAACCACAAAGCCATGCTCCCCTCACACACACACACACACACACACACACACACATATGACGCGTTTCTTTCAGTTTCCGGGATATCTATATTCGTGTATAATAGAGTCATTCAAACATTTTTGATTACCTAATTCGTCCTTAAAGAAATGCTAATTCTTCCTAACACCATAGTCGTTTACCCCTTTTGGGGCTAATCTGTTTGAGATCGATCCTGGTTCTCTGGTATAAACTTCCCGTTTTAAAGTAATCTAAATTAAAACTCTCCTTCAAAATTTCACGCTCTCCTTTTATCCGATCGAAAGTTAAACAATCTCGGGAGTTACAAAATACACACATAACATCTCTTTATTTCTTTCTTTCTAACTCTCTCTCTCCACCCCTCTCTCTCTCCCCCTCTCTCACACACACACACTCACGTTCTCTCTCTCTTTACTTGGCTCGTTGCCTATCTTTTTATCAGCCAGTTTGCCTGTCTGTATGTTTGTCTATCTGTACGTTTCTGTCTATGTATTTATCTATCCCTGAATGATGTGTGAGCGTATGTATGCATGCATGTATGTATATATATATATATATATATATATATATATATATATATATATATATATAGGGATGGGGTGTAATTTCCTCTCTGCCTATTAATACCACACATATACACACTCAGACAAATATTTTCTTCCTGTCTGAATTATTTCATCAAAATGACAAACATATTTCTTTAGCTTCAACTGTGGTTTGGCCGGGAAGTTTAAGGAGTGGTGTTATGAACGTTGGTCTTTTTATGAACGAGGTTCTTACGGTCACAATAAGCGTATGGAATTGACAAGAGGGAAGAAAATAATAAAAAAAAAGATATATAAGCAAGTCCCTACGAGAATGGCTTATACTCACGCCATGTTTTACAGCAATCAGGTTATTTTAGTGCTGCTGCGTAAAGTCTTGCTGCCCTTAACATCGTTAGCAGAGGTGTTTAAAGCAGTAAAAGACCGCATCCACACGATATGGTAAGATTCGGTAGATCGCAACGTTTCTGCGGTGCAGCCAGTAGATTTGGCAGCAACGAAATGGAATGCGAATAAAGTTGTTAAGGGACTAACGAGAGAGTTGGTTAATGCAGTGCCAGACACACAGGTTGGTCTGAAGTAGTTGTATAGCTAGAGTGTGTGCCGCCTGAGATAGCCTTTGATTCTGCCCTATCCCCGCCCCCACAAGCCTACACAAGTTTATATAACAGACTCAAAAGTTCTTCCCTCATAATAGCGTCGCCCAGAGCGGACTGCACCCCTTCCCCAACTACGCCATTTGATCAAAACGGATGCGGAGCAAATCGATGTGCTGCCAAAATTACAAAGGCAAGTGAAATATTTCTAATAAAAAAAAACTTTATCTTTTTCAAATGGAGAGGTATGCGACTGAGACAGTAAGGTTAAGAAACTAATAAGCGTGAAATATACAGTGGAAAATGTCATGATTCCTTCTGAGAGCAGTGTATGATGTACTTATATCTCCAAACCAATACCAGGTGCAGCTGGAGTGACATTGCTAGTTGTTATTTGGTCTGAGGTTGCACATCGTTTATGCATACAAGTCATTCCTTGAACTGTGATAAAACAGTATTCGAGCTCCCTTGTTGATGCATTATGCAGAAGCGGCAATGCAAATGAGAACCAATAGCAAGTTGCACTCAGTTATTGTCCACATGGAAGTCAAGAATGGACAACACTGGAGTGTAAACAAAAGAAAACCAAAACGCCAGCCCTCTGATGATTGGCGCTGATAACTGGAAGATGGAGGTAACTTTGAAGAAACAGCTCGATTTTCCAAGCCATGTTGCCTTAATGAAACAATATCCTTGAGCTTATGGCATGCTCTGATTTGACAAAAGTAATCTTGGTTGTTGAGTTGGTTGTGCCCTGGAGAAGCAATATAGAGTGAGCATAAGAAATAAAGGGCCTGAAGTACGAAATGACTAAAGGAATTTATGAAGCACGGAAACAGAAGTGCAATGTGCTTTCAGTAGTGGCGGAAAGTTGTGGGTTTTAATAAGAACCACAATGTCCTAACAAGCCAGCGTGAGATTTAAAATGACTAACAAAGGGATCTATTTCAAAACGGGGGCACCAGTATTTTCTTAACGAAACACTAACGAAACACTTTGAAACTTGGGACACTGGTAGAATGTGTCATATAAAACATCTTTTACTCTTAGTCTTCGTAACAAAAAACCTACATCGCAAGTTATTCCATGTTAAAGTTGTCGTATTTCTGTAATTTCAACCAATCACTGACGTCTATTCAGCTGAATAGAGTTACTGCTGGGCGGTCATAAAAATGTTATTCCCTGTGACATATTTCATCCGGTTTAATCGTAATTTATACGCATATATTGTTTATGTAATAAATTACGCTGTGCGTATCTATGTGTGTAACAATTTTAGAGTTCGGATTCTAGAGTTAGGGTTAGTTTTAGGGTTAGGGTTAGGGTTAACAGTCTAGTTAGGATTAGGGTTAGGGGATTAATACGATATACACCGTTACAGCGCTAACTGTTTTCAACTGAATAGACGTCAGTGATTAGTAGAAATTATCGAAATAAGACAATTTTTTACATGAAATAAATTCGAATACAAAAATTTTTTTCTGTTCTATAACACAAAATAGATAAGTATACGAAGTTTGGAAGTCTTTCGGTACCAAAAACACTACATAAAACATAAATGAAAACTGGTGCCCCCGTTTTGAAATAGATCCTAACAAAGTATTGATTTTCGACCTGGATGGGGTGGGAGGGGGAGCAAAGATGTTTTATTGTGAGTATTTGGTGATTATAATAATTATTTTCAGGGTTTGTGAGGCTACTTTGGGCCTATTATTGTTGGTGAGGTTTATTCGGTTACATGGTAATGATTACGTGAGAAGATTAAGGATTTATAAATCATAGGTATATTAATAGGGATTATTTGATTACTTTTTTCTATTGGACCCCCATAACCATTTTATGTTTTTAAAAATCCTGTTATATTTTTATAACAAAATATTATAAGGAATTGTATTGAAATTGTTAAAATATTTTGTGTACTGTAGAAGTATACCTATTTCAATGCACGTAAATTTTAACAGCGAAATCTTATATACCCCCTAACACCCACCCACCCACCTATGGGCCATGTGAACCCCGGCTGAGAACCATTGTTCTTCATGATAATAAAAGTTTCTAATGGTGTTCGAAAAATTCAGTGGGTCACTGAAATTTACTATTGTAATTATATATGAAAATGTCATTTTACCCTTTCTTATAAAGTGAAACAAACTTCGAATCTTTCATTGATTATTTATCTTGAACAAGTTACATTATCTCTTGAGTCTAGTATAATTTATGCTCTGAGCGTAAAGCCAACTATTTTGTTACCTGCTTCACGTAAACCAATAAAGTAAACTTTTATTCTTCTTTTATTTTTAATAACGAAGGTCTTTCCGTATTTTTTTCCCCGCCTACTCAGTAGTTTACAAACTCCGGGAGACACGTGGATTGAATATTAAAAGGTGTATGATGGGAAAAGAAATTGAAGAGAAAAGGGAAAGCTAAGAATAAAAAGAAAAAAGAATATTTCAAATGTTGATATTAGTAACTTAGACAAAGCTTTTGTTGTTGTGGTTGTTGCTTTTGTTGCTATTTCTATTGTTGCTGCTGCTTCTGTTGTTTTTATTCGTAGTGATGGTAGTGGTGTTTAATTCCCAAATAATCACTGGTATGATTTGTACAAGTAAGAAGTCCATTTCGCAACTACTTGAGTTCGGGCTCGATTCCATTGCACTTTATCTTGAGTATGTATTTTCTACCAGATCCTCGGGTAGCCAAGCGACTGCATAGATATTACTTTGTTAGAACATGCTAAAGGTTAGTTGAAACCTATGCTGTCGTTGTGTAACCCTATTCTTACTCTGGTCGAGTAGACCTATGTATGGAATGTAGTTAGTCAACAGAACGACCTTTTGCAACCCAGATATACCTATCTCTACCTTGCTGAAGACTATACTGCGCTCTATGATATGCAGTGGTTAATTGCATGCAGTGAAGCGTGGCAGACTAGACCTTCTGAACTCTTGACTGTCCTATCTATTTCAGTGCGAGCCGAGATTTATTTTAGGTTGTGTTAGATAAATTGACTAACAGATAGACAGACAGACTGATATACAGGTAGACACACAGATTGATAGACAGATAGACAGACAGACAATCAGACGAACGGAACTAGACGAATAATATTAATATAATTGAAAAATGCTTATCCAGGATCACTTTCCAAGGTCAAATAGAAATAAGAGGTCATTCATTTCACTATTTAGTAACAAATCTTATCCTTATTTGTCCTGCTGATGACCAGACAAGACTGTGGGACTTGAAAACAAATAAAATAGATAACAATTGTCGGATGTATCTCTTGTGACTCAACAGTCACACAATACGTGAATCGGGAGTGCATAGCATTAAAGCTTTCCATCCTATTTTCTCCATATATGGAAATGATCAGTCTGTATGAACAAAACAAAACTGCTGCTGCTGCTGCCTTCGCCTCTTCGGCGGCTGTCTCCAGTTACGGCCACTTTCGTCGTGGTTATTGTCGTCATCGTCATTGTTGATGTTTAACTCTGGGTCTATTCTGATTGAACAAACGTGAATAATCAATGACATCCCAGTCGTAACAATCCAAACTTTTTAATGGTACGTAAGACCGACTACATTAGCTTATAGGAAAGTGGGTTATACATCATTAGATGTATACCTGACTTTCCTATATAAAATTAAGAATTAACGGAACGCTGAACTCCAGACTATCAACACAAACAACATTTATTCAGGTGGTAAATATATACATCTTTAGCTCTTGTTTGTTGTTACAGCTTCTGTGTGTGTGAGCATGGTTGTTGGGACGTTGGTATGTAGATGTGAGCGAGTTGTCTAGCGTAAGTTCGAAAGATGGAGAGAGACAGCTAAACACGTCCTTGCTCAATCGCTGGCCAGCAAGAAAGAGACATATCAAAGCGGGAAAGCTTGGTATGTTGAATTCCACGCATGCGTGAGACTACGCATGCGCACGGCGTTACTATAAGCTAATGCAACGATTTTCAAAGTGTGTGCCATATGGTGACTAAGTGCGCCTCGAATTTCCAACAATGTAATTTTAATAGATTAGGAAATGCATATACAGATATTTAAAACATGTGTAATAATTTTGTAATACACAATTATGAGGAATAAAACAAGGAAACAATCGTTGCTCATATTTTTTCATTTGTTTTATATTTAAGTTTCCATGAGAAGTGTGTCAGTTACAATTTATTTGGTCTCTATGCAGACCACCACGAAGTTAAAAGTATTCAATAACATTGACCTAATGCAGTGGGGGTAGCAAGAGTGTGTTTGCCACTCAGGGAAGCACTTGAATTCGCCCAGACCCCCCATCTCGGTCTGCATCCCCATCCTCACTCCCCACCACCACTAACTATTCTACTGGCTTAATGAGTTCGTAAATTGATAAGAAATGTAAAGCAGACGGCTGGCAGAATCGTTAGCACGCCTGGCAAAAATGCTTAGCGAGTTCAAATTCCGCCGAGGTCGATTTTGCCTTTTATTCTTTCGGAGTGGATAAAATAGTTATGAGTTGAATACCGGGGTCGATGTAATCGACTATACTCCTCCCCTAAATTTCAGGTTAAGGCGGCGAGCTGGCAGAATCGTTAGCACGCCGGACAAAATGCTCAACGGAATATCGTCCGTCTTCACGATCTGAGTTCAAATTTCAACGAGGTCAACTTTGCCACTTACCCTTTCGGAGTGGATAAAATAATTACCAGTTGAGTACTGGGATCGATGTATCCGACCCATGAAATGATTGGCTTTATGACAAAATTTAAAACCAGATTGGTAAGAAAAGTTTCCAGGGAGATTCAACTGTTAATATTTGCAGGCCAAGCCACCATGTAGAGCAGGCATTGGTAACCTTTTTCGGGCGATCTTTCGGTACGATTACCTAAATATCGGCCTTTTCCGTAAAAAGTGTCTTCGGCGATCTTTACCAAAGATCGGCCTTTTCCGTAACACCCGCACGATCTTCACTACGGTGTTAGGGTCAGGGTTAGTGTTTAGGGTTAGGGTTACGGTTACGGACGGAATTCCCTAACGCAAACCCTAAAACCCGAACCGTAAACCTAACCTTAACCCCTTCAAAATAAATCGCGCTCTCTGTATGTCTTTCGCTGTTATGACATCGTTTCCCTGTTTCTCTCCAACATTTTTTACGGAAAAGGCTGATCTTTGGTAAAGATCGCCGAAGACACTTTTTACGGAAAAGGCCGATATTTAAGTAATCGTACCGAAAGATCGCCCTTTTTCGAGTAGCGGGTCGCATGAGACATGGTTCATCATCATTACAAAATAAAAGAAAGCAGACCGCAGTTTGCTGATGACTTATGTAGACGCTCCCTTGTTCGGCTCACCGATGCTACTGTTGTCACAGCTACTGCTAATGATAATGATGACGATAATGACATGATAATGGTGATGATGATGATGATGATGAAGACGACAATGATGATAATGGTGATGATTAAAGTTCTGACGTCACTGCATCATTAAAACATCTTGAATTAACCCGGTTATCAAAACTTAACCTTCAACTTCAACTGTTCTGGGTCTAATAACAAAGCAAATGACATATTTACGTGTCATTAGATGCCTATCTCGCTGTTGGTATCGTTTACCAAGTAATTAGGATATGTGTGTATGTTTCATACAAGTTCTGTTAGTGTACCGACAGAAGTTTCATAGGGCAGTAGAGAAATATTTAGTCAACTACGTACGACAACACTATTCTAGGAAAAGGCCTGATTACCATACTCTCTTTTTTTCACTACATACACATGCACACACATATACATGCACACACATGTGCACAAACATATACATACACAATACACATTCATATATATATATGTAGTGAAACTACCTCCCGCCATTAGATACAAACTAC
>NW_026401651.1:0-204 GCF_001194135.2 Octopus bimaculoides | reverse complement strand
ATATATATGTGTGTGCGTGTATGTGTGTGTGTGTATGTGTGTGTGTGTGTTTGTCCCCCCACTATCGCTTGACAACCGATGTTGGTGTGTTCACGTCCCCGTAACTTAGCGGTTCGGCAAAAAACAACCGATAGGATAGGTACTATGCTTACAAACAATAAGTCCTGGGGTCGATTTGTTCGACTAAAAGCGGTGCTCCAGCAT
>NW_026401650.1:732-961 GCF_001194135.2 Octopus bimaculoides | reverse complement strand
AAGTTAGAATGTAACCCTTCATTTTAGAAATATATTCTTAAAATTATTGCTTGGCGCATTACTCCCTTACTTACTTCCTCACTTATTCTACATTTCATGACATTGCACCTCATAACTTCTTTTCTACTAATTTTTGTTGAATGTGACTGATTCTGAATTCCTCATGCATTTTTCTATCATCTAAGAAAAGTATACTTTTATTTTAAAATAAAAAAATTTATGTTAATTG
>NW_026401650.1:547-722 GCF_001194135.2 Octopus bimaculoides | reverse complement strand
AAGTATACTTTTATTTTAAAATAAAAAAATTTATGTTAATTGAAAATGAATACATGCCTTACTGCCCACATTTAGGCCTCACATATTTTGATTTAACTTTTTTTCTACTGAACCAAATCTCAAACTATTCATGCCAAAGTGTAGCTGAGGAGGTGTCCTCTTTAAAACTGTTAAC
>NW_026401650.1:0-475 GCF_001194135.2 Octopus bimaculoides | reverse complement strand
ATATTCAACCACTACCGTGGTTGAATGATATTGCATTAGGTTATGTGAGAGACAGATTGCCATGCTTCAAAGCATATATTATTTGATACTACTTTGCTCCGATCCACTACAAGGATTAGTAGACCACTCCTAGCTTGTGTGTTACATGAGTTAAAAACTGACATGTGTAGGCGACAAACTGAATTAAATTGCATATAAGTCACTGACTTTTTCTTTTCATTCAATTCACTCTTTTAGATTTCTCAGGTTTCAAATTTCTATGAATATTTTCTTTACTTTTTTATATTATTAATTTGCTAGCAACTTTCACCATGAGTAATGTGAGACAATAGTGATGTGCAAGCTATTAATGATCTAATGTTTTCCAATCTCTGCAAAATAGTTCTCATTACTAATAATGTAACTGTGACAATTAACTACTAGTATTCATCTGAAGCAAAGAATAAAGCATTTAAATAACATTCAATCTTTACGT
>NW_026401649.1:0-373 GCF_001194135.2 Octopus bimaculoides | reverse complement strand
ATATATATATATATATATATATATATATATATATATATACGTGTGTGTACTGTATATATAAATATATATCTGGTTTTATCATGACTATGTAAATGCGGGAGAGAGAACGAAATTCATATCAAAAGTTATCGTATGATTGACGCAGAAATTTATTCTACTTCTCTTCGCTCTGCCTAATTTATATATGTGGCACTCACCTCATAAATATATTACTATACAACAAATATAAGACCGAGTTACTTTACGCTGTTGCTCTCACAACTGTTGCTTATTGACAATTTGTACATCACTGCGAATAGTTATTTCAATATAATGCAATATATTTGTCCTTTAGACGTGATTGTAAATCTGTATGTGTGTCATATATATATAT
>NW_026401648.1:0-322 GCF_001194135.2 Octopus bimaculoides | reverse complement strand
CCGAAAGGATGAAAGGCAAAGTCGACCTTGGCGGAATTTAAACTCAGAACCGAAAGACAGAAGAAATACTGCTAAGCATTTCGCCCGGTGTGCTAACGTTTCTGCCAGCTCATCCATCGTTAGTCATAGGGCAATCATAGTTTTCTGTGCTCTTTTTTCAATGACAATTACGATACCTGAAGATATGAACTAACCTATTTCAGAAGCAATAGATATTCGAGTGCTATTATAAGGCCGACCCTTGGGCCACTGACTTTCATGTATTTACCAAAAATTGTATACTATGCGATTTCTATTTTCCGTTTCTTCATATTAATATATC
>NW_026401646.1:0-342 GCF_001194135.2 Octopus bimaculoides | reverse complement strand
TATATATATATATATATATATATATATATATATACATGTATATAGACACACACATATATATACATATATATACACATATATATACTTATATATATACACAATATATACATATATACATATATACATACACACACACACACACACACACACACACACACACACACACACATATATATATATATATATACATATATATATACATATGTATAAACATATATATATACATACATAACACTGTACTTATACTACGTCCTCGCGTTGTTGTTTTTTCTTGCTTGTTCATGTTTGAAGTGACTATATACATACATACATACATACATACATACATACATACATACATAT
>NW_026401645.1:0-594 GCF_001194135.2 Octopus bimaculoides | reverse complement strand
TAGATAGATAGATAGATAGATAGATAGATAGATAGACAGATAGATGTGCTTGTCTATGTGTGCGCATTTATATAAACATATACGCATGCGCACATACACACACGCAACTGTTTACTTATAGAGATAGAAGTTTAAACGGAGAAGAGAATTTTAAAGGAGTTTATTTTCAATAATTATGCTTCATTTTCATTTTTTCATAATAATCATGAATTCATATAAGCACACACACATTGATACACACACGAAACACACGCGTACACACACACATACACACACACATATTCATACATATATATACATATGATGGTTGTACGCGTGAATGTATGTATACTCTTCTCTTTCTCACTCTCTCTCTCTCTCCCTCTGTATCTATCTATCTATCTGTCTGTCTGTCTATCTATCTATCTATCTATCTATCTATCTATCTCTCAATTTATCTATGCATGTATGTATGTATGTATGTATGTATGTATGTATCTATCGATATATATGTGTGCATGTGTGTGTGTGCGCGCGTGTGTTTCTATGTATGTATGTATGTATGTATCCTCTGTACTACTACGTATCTCGCCTTACCCCTCTTGTTCTTCCTCT
>NW_026401644.1:0-309 GCF_001194135.2 Octopus bimaculoides | reverse complement strand
TATATATTATATATATAAATGTTTAGGTTCGATTCTCGGCAAGTTTCTTGTCGGTGCCTCCAGAGTGGAATCAATATTATCGATAATGGCTGAAATTGCGTTTGACTCCCCTGGCCGATAACTGATGAAGAATTCCTGACCTATGTTCTTTGTCCACCTGTGTATTTAGTACATGCTCGTTTCTTTTTGTTGTTTGTTTTTTTATTTACTACAACGCTTTTTTAATTATATAGGTAGGTCATATTATCCGTTTGCTGTCTTTTTATTTGATCCTGAAAAAAAGAATATATATATAAACTCACACATACA
>NW_026401643.1:0-288 GCF_001194135.2 Octopus bimaculoides | reverse complement strand
CACATCTTATATTTCTTACTTTCTAGTACTTTAGCAGGTACATGTTCATTTCATTAATCAGTATGTTCAAATCTTAGCATTCTACATAGTTGCTAGTAGATTACTCTCCCGATACTGTCATCATTTTTCCTGTTTTCTTTCTGTGCCAGCATGCAACATTCACTTACTTTATAAGTAACGCTTTCTTCTTCTGATTTGCATAATATACACTGGGATTCTATTTGGTTTTGTCTATCATAGCTTTTATCCAATTAGTCCTTAATGCTTGATTTTGTGCTGCTACTAACA
>NW_026401642.1:0-739 GCF_001194135.2 Octopus bimaculoides | reverse complement strand
ACGAATAATTATATTCTCGGGAATAGAAATTTCCCTTATGAATTTTTTTATACACTGGCTTCCTGATAAAATTCTTGTAAAAGATCTTTATCCTTTTTTGAATTTATTAATCAAATATATACACGGAATATATTCAATGCTGACTTTTATTCCGATTTGCACACGTGTACCTAGAACAACCCAGAAAGTTTCCCGCTTCTTTATGAAGATATATACAGATAAACTTCATTTCCTTTGCTTTGTCAGATACGTAGAGTGTTCGTTTTGGTGAGGTGAGGATTTTGTTTATTTATATATATTTTTTGTACTATACTATGCTGATGAACGGAAACTAGATTTCATTCTAGTAATCGTGAAATCGGTCGATATATAGTTGAGTTATTCAAAAGAAAGTTGGTTTCTTCTGTTGGTTGTTTTCCTCGCATTCGGTACTAAAATGTGTTTATTTGGGAAGTCTAGTGTGTGGCATTATTCTGTAGTAATGCCCTAATATAAATATCTTTTATATATGTGGTGCATCAGCATGGCCACAGCTCTAAGCTGGAACTATAAAAAAAAAAAAAATATATATATATATATATATATATATATATATATCTTTCATATATGTATATATATAAATATCTTTTATATATGTATGTATATATACATCTTTTATATATGTATATATATATATACCTTTTATATATGTGTATATATATATCTTTTACATATATATATATATATATATATATATATA
>NW_026401641.1:0-268 GCF_001194135.2 Octopus bimaculoides | reverse complement strand
CTTTTATTTGTTTCAGTCATTTGACTGCGGCCATGCTGGAGCACTGCCTCTTAGTCGAAGAAATCGACCCCAGGACTTATACTTTGTAAGCTTGGTACTTATTCTTATTCTATCGGTCGCTAGTTTACGGGGACCTAAACATGCCAACATCGGTTGTCAAGCGACGGTGAGGGGAGAAACACAGACGCAAAGACATACGCACATAAATATATTCCTGCACGATATAAGGTTTGCCAGGTTTTTGTCTCTCTCACCAAGGTCATCAGCT
>NW_026401640.1:0-488 GCF_001194135.2 Octopus bimaculoides | reverse complement strand
ATGAGGGACTAGAATTGTTATTGATCGATACAATTATTTGGACCCATTTAACATCGATCCCTTGCATGTGGGATACTGAACATCCGGTTTAGGCGTATCCCTCGGTGTGGGTGTGTCTCCTCAGCTAATTTCAAGAGGTATCTCGTTAAAATAAATTCAATTTCACAAGATTTTTTTTTCTCAGTCTTCGCATACACAAAATGGCAAATTAAGATATACATCTTCATTCTTACAGAAGATAGATAACAAATATCAGATACAAAAAGAAACAAATACACAATACAGCAGAAAAAGTATTAGACATGACCGTTAGTAGATATAGATGTATACATATATATTTATCGTCCCGGCTTTCAGTTCGTGCCTCACAGCGTTCATATACACATAATTTTTCACGTCTGGCCGCATCGCCTTTTCCATTTGTTTTCCCGTCTAGTTTTGTCTTGTTTTTTGTCCGCCACTACATTCCTCCATGGCACAGGTTTAAT
>NW_026401639.1:0-287 GCF_001194135.2 Octopus bimaculoides | reverse complement strand
TAATAATAATAATAATAATAATAATAATAATAATATATACGTCGGCAAAAACAATAAAAATAATAAGGAGAATGATAATAGGCAGAGCAGCATAGCGACCGGGTGATGCTGGTGGCGAGATTTAGAAACGTTTCTGTAGTTTATTGGCACAATTGGAAACAGATGTGTTTGTTTCCAATGACTGTAGCGTCTGCTTTGTTATATCGAACCGTTCTGCACCGGATGACTGCAGTTTTTTGTTGGAGTCGGAAAGGGGTGTAGCTTCGAGGAGGGGAGAGAAGAACTGA
>NW_026401638.1:0-407 GCF_001194135.2 Octopus bimaculoides | reverse complement strand
GGACTGGCTCATATGCGGGCGACACATGAAATCTTTTGAGCGGGATCGTTACCTGTGCGCCTGGATTGGCTGATGTGTGGGCGACACATGAAATTGTCCGAGCGGGCTCGTTGCCGGTGCCCCTGGGATGGCTCTTTTGCGGTTGACACATGAGGTTTTTCGAGCGAGATCGTTGCCAGTGCCCCTGGACTGGCTCTTGTGCTGGTGACACCTGAAATTTCTTGGAACGAGATCGCTGCCGGTGCCCCTGAACTGGCTCTTGTGTGTGGGGTTGTTGTAGGATTTTCGAGCGAGATCGTTGTCGGTGCCCCTGGGCTGGCTCTTGTGCAGGTGACACATGAGGTTTCTCGAGCGCGATGAGCGTGGCCGTTGCCAGTACCGCCTGCCTGGCCTTCGTGCAGGTGACA
>NW_026401637.1:1554-1949 GCF_001194135.2 Octopus bimaculoides | reverse complement strand
TTACGTGCCACCTGCACAGGAACCAGTCCATCGGCACTGGCAACGATCTCACTCAAATGTCCTTACACATGCCATCACGATTTCGTTTTCGTTTGCCTCAACAGGTCTTCGCAAGCCAAGTTTCTGTGTCCAATAAGGGAGACAACGTTGGCATGGGTACCATCCGTCGAAATTAGTTCGATATATATATATATATATAATTATATGTATTTCTTCTATCTTAATGAATAAAGATTCTTCGGATAGAATAAATGGGTTAATAGAAACCAATGTAGCAAAGAACACAAAATAACTGTGGTGTAGTTCCTGTTTTTAAGGCAGGAACTCCTTGAAATTTTGGGTATTTGAGTATATTTAAAAATTTAAGGAATGGAGAAAACGCATGTTATAATTGC
>NW_026401637.1:0-799 GCF_001194135.2 Octopus bimaculoides | reverse complement strand
CTCTAATAACCCCATCAACAACATTGTTCCACCACCACATTATTTTGGGTCGAGAGGGGACTTTGCACCATCCACAGATCTGGTCAGTGGCCCTCAGCAGGCTGTCCCATAGAAACCTCCAGTTGTCTTCTACATCGTGTGAAGTTATATCCCCTTCTATTTCATCAAAGGCTTCGAGTAATATGTCTCTAAATCTCTGTCCATTCACAGGATCTTTAAGCTTCCAGACCCTTCTCCTCCATGCTGGTCGTCTTCTGGGCAACCACTTAGCCCTGATTCTAAAGTCACTAACTACCAGTCCATGTTGTGGGGTACATTCTTTGCCTGGGAAGGTTTTGGTATTTATAAGCAGCCATCCTTCCCTTTTTCTGGTGAGGATGTCGTCAATTTGGCTATTGTGTCTGCCAGAACGGTAGGTGACCAGGTGACTGGCAGGTTTCCTGAAGTTAGTATTGCAGACCATAAGGTCATTTGCATCACAGAACTCCAGCAGCCTGGTTCCCTCCTCATCATGGGAACCAAAGCCATAGCCTCCATGTACGCCATGGAAGCACCCTGTATGTTGTCCAACATGTCCATTGAAGTCACCAGCCACAAAGAGAAGGTCCCCGTCCCAGGGTCTCACGGGCCCATACCTCACACACCCTCAAGGTTGGCACTCTCAACGTCAGCACACTGAAAGGTAGGTTTGGTGAGATTGTTGAGATGCTTGAACGGAAATGTGTCGATATCTGTTGCCTCCAAGAAGTAAGGTAGAGAGGAGTTTCCGCTAGGTTCCTCACAGGCAAAGAACATGGCA
>NW_026401636.1:0-219 GCF_001194135.2 Octopus bimaculoides | reverse complement strand
GAATAAATCTCCTTTTCCACATTTTCAATTCGCAACTTTTTTCTTTCCATCTTAAATCACATGAATTTTGAAGGAATTTTGTTTTATAGATTATTCATATTCAATCAGATTTCATTTTGAATGAGCTGAAAATTTTCTATGAATTTTTGTAATGCAATTCTTTACTTTACTGTCCATCAAGTTTACTTCTTTTGTGTTTGAAATCTTCCTTCAATTTTT
>NW_026401635.1:0-354 GCF_001194135.2 Octopus bimaculoides | reverse complement strand
GATACTTCACTAGCAGTGAGCACTTTCGCTTCTGACAGCTAATAGCATGACAGTGCCCATTTTTTTGTGTTGTGTCTTTCAGTCAAGACATAAAAATCATCATCATCATCCAGTGTTTAAAATCCAGGTTTTGTGCCCATTAACAGGGGTAGCCGGATTTACCTCAATGCCATAGCAACTGCCACTCACACCATCTTGCCCAGTTTTGGGCGTCCTCCTTTTGCAACCCCCCTCCCAGTCTCCTCCTCCACCTTTTCTTCGGCCTACACATTTGTCTTTTAAAACAGAAACTTATAAGAGGTGGTGAGCTAGCAGAAATGTTAGCATGCCGGGCAAAATGCTTAACGCTATTTC
>NW_026401634.1:0-310 GCF_001194135.2 Octopus bimaculoides | reverse complement strand
GAGGAAACCTAATACATACTAAAGTGGGTAGTATAATATTTTCTAACAGCAGTTTCTGTAAACAATTTATAATACCACACAATTTCCCCTTCTTCCTTCTCATTTTACACATCTTCGACATCCTCTATTATATTGATCTATACTATGTGGCTGTAATTCGACATAATTCCATATTCAACGCATCAATAACACATTATTATATTTCACACCATACATACATACATACATACATATATACATACATATATTTGTACTCATATTAAAAAGGAATACTGGTGGAATGTACCAGTGAAGACCTCAATACAATGTA
>NW_026401633.1:0-366 GCF_001194135.2 Octopus bimaculoides | reverse complement strand
CTTGCACACCACAACTGATGCTTCTTCGGTTCAACTTTTCTCTCAAGGTATTCACACTCCGTCTAGTATGCACACTGACATTACATATCCATTGGAGCATACTGGCTTCATTCCTTGCAAGCCTATGCATGTCCTCAGCAGTCACGGCCCATGTTTCACTGCCATGAAGCATGGCTGTTTGTACACAAGCGTCATACAGTTTGCCTTTTATTCTGAGAGAGAGACCTTTGTCGCCAGTAGAGGTAAGAGCTCTCTGAACTTTGCCCAGGCTATTCTTATTCTAGCAGCTACGCTTTCAGCACACCCACCCCCTCTACTAATTTGGTCACCAAGATAGCGGAAGCTATCAACCACTTCTAGTTTGTC
>NW_026401632.1:0-224 GCF_001194135.2 Octopus bimaculoides | reverse complement strand
TTCTATCTAAAGCATCACCTTTTCCCTTGTAGCAGTTGACTATGGTGCTGGTACACAAGTCATTGGGTATGACTCCTTCATGAACTACCTGATGTATGATGTGAGTGACAAGACCATGACCCACACAGTCCAATATTTTAAGCATCCCAGCAGTGATTCCTGATAGGCTAGTAACTTTCCCTGTCTTCATATCCTTAATTGCTTTATCTACCTGGGTACTGTCG
>NW_026401631.1:0-494 GCF_001194135.2 Octopus bimaculoides | reverse complement strand
ATAGATAGATAGATAGATAGATAGATAGATAGATAGATAGATATCAATCTAACCCCAATAACAAAACCTGGCTTACTTCTGTCACGCTCGCAATTTGTTGTTTTACTCTTTTTCCTATACGCCATTTTCTCTTTATTTTAATATCTCTATATAGAACTGTTATCTTGCCTACGTATCTTCCTTTTCCAAACATCAAAAGGATCAAAGTTACCATTATTTTTAGGACATTTTATAAGATTATTTATTGAATCTTCGCATTTTTTTTTTATTTTCTAATTTTTACAAGTTGCTATGAGAGTGCAAAAGAGGTCCAAGCAATGCCAGAGAAACTTGAAAAAGAAATTAGATAAGTATTCCTTTGATATATTTTTCGATCAAATTAGACAATAAATAAACGAAGAAATAAATATATAAATAAATAATAATTTGGCAAACATCATTTAATAATGTGAAATATTTGTGAAGATGAAATGCTTGATTTATCATTTTCCCCC
>NW_026401630.1:0-312 GCF_001194135.2 Octopus bimaculoides | reverse complement strand
TCTAATTTATTTAACTCTGAAATCGCCAAAGCAATATAGCTGTAAATTTGCAGTGAGTGTAAGCACAACCCAAACACAAGAGTTTTCATAGCTTGCAGCGCTGAGTTCAAATTCTCCTCTTTGTATACTTGATGTTTTATAAGTTTGTTTTCTGATAAAGAAAGTTTTGATTTCTTGAACGATGTCCGACTTCCACTTCAAATTTCATCAGACCGATACGCGCTTAAAATACTAATTTTAAACTTATTGCAGACCCGTTGTGTGTGCGAGTATGTGTGTGTGTATATATATATATATATACACGCATACATT
>NW_026401629.1:7638-10679 GCF_001194135.2 Octopus bimaculoides | reverse complement strand
TATATGAACATAAATATAACGAAATATTCTTTTACATTTATTTTTCAGAACCCATCGAGCGAAATCATTATGAAGGATACCGTAACTTAAAAGATCATGGCAGAACGGAGGGTAATTTTTGTTAAATTTAGCCATATTTTATTTCCTGTTATACTTCCATCTTATTTTATTCTTTTATATCTGTATTCGGGGTATTTCATCCAGCTGTATGTTCTGATTTCAAATATCAATGAGGTCTGTGCATTTCATTCTTTAGGTGTGGAAATATTGAAGTGCACGTCACGTATTTGATTCGATGTAACTGACTTTTCCCTCCCCTCAAAATTGCTGGCCTTGTACCAAAATCCAAACTGATTCTTTAGCCAGAAAGGTCTCGCGAAGTGGTACATTGTTGGTGAATCAAGAAAAATGATTTTCAGTATTTCCTCCGGACCTTTACCTCCTGAGTTCAAATTTTGTCGAGCTCAACTTTGCCTTTTATTCTTTCGGGGTCGCCAGAATAACAGGTGCAGTTAAGTCCTGTGGTCCATAAGTTGACTATTTACGCACCTAAAATGTGTATATCATGTCTGGAAATCAGAAACTACCATTTAGTTAGAACGATAGCAATAGTTCGCTCCAGCTCGCAATATAGAGAAAAAATGAGTGACGATCAGTCACTGATTTTGCAACAAGCAAATTAGGTAGTTAGAAAATCTCTGTAAGAGACGAAAGCTGTAACTATACTGCAACAAGGCTGTTCCGTAGGGACCGACTGCAATATATATAGCATGTAGATTGCATCGACAAACCAGCTAGAGGAGGCGTCCTCCTGTGGTTAAAATGGTATTAGCGTTGGTTCCTACGCATAAATGGGTTCTAGGGTATTACAAATGTTTCGTTAAAGGATTCTATTGTGACGTAACAGCTAAATGCAGACATATATAGATGTGCTATATCAGTAAGATTATGCAATACGTTTCATTAACCCTATCAAATCTTCATGTATCATAGTTTAAACAGGTAAATAATGATATGCAACTATGTTGAGGTATATAGTGGTGTATTCGAAGAACCTCTTTTACCATCTTGTTTGACATAGCCCTGTACGCATATGCGGCGTCCATCCACAGAACTGCCAGATGTTTTGGCCTTTCTTCGTTTCTGTCAAGAGCTGTCATCTCTGTGTGCTATGGGCAGCCAAAATGCGAGGTATTCTTCGGTATTTTCCCCTCCTAGATAACAAATATATTCGCATATCTGTTCAGAAACTTGCATTTGCGTTCAGTGGTGAGTTGCGTGATAAATCCAAAACTTATCGATCATCTTCAAATTCTCTTGACTAGGGATCCAAACACCTTCAGCATACCTTCACTGTTTGGCAACTTCTCTCATCCGCCAAATTACTTCAGTATCAAACACGGCTGTTGGAGAAGTCTTGGAAAACATTTAGAAAGAAACACTGTATGGTGCTCCACTGGGCTCTGCTTTAACAACTTTCTGAGTTTCTCCAAGTTTGGCTTGCTCTTGTCAAACTCGTTTGTTCGTGGTGCTGGGCTTAAAAAGTTTTTGTTTAGGCAGAGTTCATGCTCTCTAGCATGATCACCTAGGATGTTACAGAGAATGATACTTATTTCTTCAACTGAGCACTCGAATTTACAGCTTCGTTCGTCCCCAATCAGATTCTTAGTTAAGCCAAAGGGTTTGGAAATGCAAAATGTGTCCTACTCTACGAAAGATTTTCAGCTTCAACAGGATGTTTCGTAGCTCTTCTAGTGTTCCACTTCACTGACTTCCTTGTACTGCATCTTGGGAGTCATAAATTCCTACAAATGTTGTTTGTTATATTTAAGTGGCCCAGCAGTTTTTGTTGTATAACTTGGTTCTTATATTACTTTATCTATAATTGAAAGGTAAAAAGCAAAGTTGACCCTAGAGAGATATGAACTTAAAAATGACGAAGCTTGCTGTCGTTGCTTTCAGTAGATTGTGAGTATGACCCTTAGGTTTAGTCTGTAGGACCCTGCATATGTTTTCTTTAGCCTGTTGTCACACACTCTAGTTCAGCAGAAGGGGTTTTATCTGCTGAATTAGTCTGCATCGTTTCGAGGCTATAGGCTCATAAAGGAACATGGCACTGTTGGTCGAGTCCTGATCAGGTTTGTCCTACGCTTCATCGGGCCGAGATCCTGTGTGTTGCCTCCGATTCTTGTTTCCCAGGCATTTCATTTTGGCCGAATGGATTTTTAGGTGTAGCAGCTTCTTGCAATCTTTGCTGCAGACGAGACATAAATGAGCCAACAGATTAACATACAGCTAAATATAACTTTACATTTTTTTCAGCTTCCTTAGACGGTTACCATGGTAAAAGTATATATAGTGATTCATCCAAAGGTAATTATAGTAAAATTTCAACATTTTATTTTCTGCTATATTGCCATCTAATATATTGTATTATTTAGCCAGAAGAAGGTCGTGAAAAAAGTTATTTGAAATAGAAAAAATTATTTGCGCTGTTTATTCCTGATATTTACGTTACATATTCATCATCCTTTTCCTGTTTGCTCGGAATAAAATCCATAAAATACGAAATGTTGAGGATCGCTTTCAGGTGCTTTGACAACAAGCGTTTATAAAATAATTTTGTAAACAAGTATGGTGTCGATCGCCCAGCTAAAAGACATGGAAAAGGAAATAAGAGGTAGCTTTGATAGTGAGTTGCAAGTCACGTTAGAACCCTCTGCTTTCTACCTACAAACGGGATGCGAGCACTCACTAAGTCCAAAGTACAGTGTACTACACTACTACCACGACAGCGCGCATAGGTACACCATGGTCTATACACACTCAGACGAGAGTCGATTCATATGAAAAAGAAAGTGAACAAAATGAAATACTTATAGAAAATATTGCATAGGATTTGAAAAGTGTTTCACCATTATAGGTATTTATACTCCGGTGAAATTAAGAAATCAACTCATAAATAAACGAAACCCTCGAATCCATCACTATACACACACAGACGCACGCACACACGCACGCACGCACACACACACACACAC
>NW_026401629.1:5027-7049 GCF_001194135.2 Octopus bimaculoides | reverse complement strand
ATATATATATATATATATACATTCCTTTGGAATAGGGTGCATATAATTTTCGAAACATGTGTCAGAATTAAAGGAACTTATTTATTATATGCGTTTTGCTCCATTTATTCTTTATTATATCAACTCAAAATACATCACTTTAACTTGGAATTTTTACCCCTTAACCAGGTATAATATCCCAGTTTCTTTGGGAATTTTGCTACCAATATTAACATATTTAACTTATCGAAGTTTTTCAGCTAAGATAATATAGATACATATACAAATATATATATATATTTCTGAACTTCGGTATGTGGTGAAGCAACTGTTGCTGATCCCTTAATTATGTTTATTTATGTATATATATATATATATATATATATATATATATATATATATACCTCTGATATAAAAATAAAGTTTTTCGAAAAAGTTTATCAGTGGCCAAATATATCTAAACAGAAATTCTGTAGCAAGCCTCAGCATACGTGTAGACAGTCAAGAAATTCACTTAAAGTGGTTAGCAGTCCCGAAGTGAATGGTATTAAATTTACTTTTGTCAACTTCCTTTCCTCGTTTATTGCGAAAAATACTGTATGTGGTTAGACAATCTAAAATCTATTTTTCAGCATATTGGCATAGAAAGTTTTTTTCTTTTGATCTTATTTATAACTAGCTGACGTACTCGGTAATTCCCGGGAAAGCGGAGCTTATTCCTTGGTTCGGTTTTCATAATTGTTTCGCTAATCCATAACAACAATACAAAGTATGTAGCCCTCAAAACGGTTTTTCAGCATTTACGGAGAATACCGAACAATCTTACACAGGATCTTGTTTTTAGGAATACTCAATAAATTATGAATACCCAAATTGTGAAGTCAGTTATGTAATAACATGAAATTAGTTACACGATAGTAAGAATTCAAATAAAGTAGCCCCGAAAAGGGCTTTAATGCGTTCCCAGAGTATATAGAACATAGGAGGAAATACTAATAAGATATGTATACTAAAAGCGTGAAGCATGTTACGTAATAACAGGCTAATCAGATATGAGATCATATCAATTCAAAGTAAATAACTCTGAAAAAGACTTTTGTGCGTTCCCAGAGAATATTACACTCCGGGGCGCTAGTGTTGGTATATTCGTGAATAAGTCACTAACCGAAATAAGTGGATCTATTGTCTAGGAAAATACTATTTACTTATAGCTCAAATACTAAGAAATAAGCATACTCAATTTGATTTATACCAAATAATTTAGGAAAAGAAATGGGTTATTCCCTTTGGCTATATATAAGGATGCTTTCCAGAGGCGAGTGGGTTATTTCCTTTGGCTTTTAAGATAAAATATATTAGATATATATAAGGATCCCTTCCAGGGGCATCTATTATCGATTTTTTTCAACAATCTGAGTATGCCATGATGTTTCCAGACATGGGTTCTACTCACGTGTCAAGTTTCATTAACATCGATAAAACGACTTAGAAGGAGTTAGCTAACAACTCCACTAACACACCCACAGACAGAATTTCCCACATATGTAGAAGATTGTTTATAATTTTCACCTTAAAAGGTATTTTAATATGCTGGCCACTGATTTTGAACAATTTTATCTTTATATTAGAAATAAATTTATGACCATTCACTTTGGGACTGGTAACCACTTTACGTGAGTTTCCTGACCGTCTACACATACGCTGAGGCTTGCTTCAGAATTTCTGTTTAGATATATTTGAGATACTTAAATGTACTCAGGACTTTGCATCTACATTTTCCGTGGGTACATGCAAGTATTCCATTTATTCTAATCGTGTTTCTCACTGACGAAGGAAGAATACTTTTGGATTAATCCAGAAATCGGTCCGATTCGGAGTTCGCTTGCTTTCCTCGTTTCAACACGCTATGAATTTATAGTGAAAAAATATTGTATTTGGTAAGACGATCTAAAGTCTATTTTTCCGCATATTGGCATAGAAATTTTTTTTCTTTGCCCTTATTTATAAGTCAATGTATATATATATATATATATATATATATAT
>NW_026401629.1:3854-4587 GCF_001194135.2 Octopus bimaculoides | reverse complement strand
TATATATATATATATATGTATGTATGTATACTCTATTTATTAAAGCAGCACAAACATCATAAAACCGTATGGTTTGCCTTCAGGGTTTCACGTTTCCGTTCGTCGGAAGTTTTGGTCAAGACTGGAATAAAATTGAGATGTTACATGTATGGTTTGACTAAATCCAATTTCACGAATAAGCTTTTGAATTTGTCTGAGTAACTTATTTTCAAAATATAAAAGTATAGCATCATACACTAGTTATTGAATCTATAAACTTAAGAAGTACTTCAAACCATGGTTTTTAAATTAATAAAAACAACCTTATGCCTCTATTACTATTTAATTATTAATTAATCCTTTCTAGACATACATCTCTCCCTTTTTCACGCAATGTTTTTTTCGATATAATATGATATATGTATATTTTACTGTTCAGTTTATACACACACAACTCGCCCAACCGTTAGCGAATACAACACCGTTTATGTTTTGAAAATAAGTTACCCAATCAAATTCAAATGCTTACTCGAGAAACTGGATTATATCAAATCATATCTTACATGTAGCATCTCAATTTTATTCCAGTCTTGGTCACAACTGTTTCATGAACGGACAGGTGGAACTCTTTGTAACGGTTTTGTGATGTACGCGCTGCTTTAATAAAAATGCATGATATTCTACTTTTGGTATTCCAGTCCTACATTTTGCCACCTTGATTTGCCTTCATTTTCTTAATCCTGTATGAATATAT
>NW_026401629.1:1468-3190 GCF_001194135.2 Octopus bimaculoides | reverse complement strand
TTTCTCTCAAGATACTTACACTCTGACGGGTATTCACATTGACATTACACATCCAACGGAGCATACTGGCTTCATTCCTTGCGAGCTTACGTATGTCCTCAGCAGTTACAGCCCATATATAAATATATATATATATACATATATATATATATATATATACCTCTGTAAAATATGTGACACTTATTCGGTAGCCATGATAAAACTCCGAGTTTCGGATGCCGGGTTGGGAACCCACGCCAACATCTCTTCATGGCTACCGTATAAGTGTCACATATTTTTACACATGAATTCCTATTTAAATAATATCGAGGTCTCTTTCTTTCTTTTGTTGTCCTTCCTGTCAATATATATATATATATATATATATATATATATATATATATATATATACAAATATTTTTATTATAAATTATAAATTTACGTTTGGAGTTCAAATTCCGCCGTAGTGGACTTTGCCTTTCATCCTTTCCGGGTTGATAAATTAAGTACCTGTTGCGTACTGAGGTCAATCTATTACACTGGCCCCCTTCCCCATAATTTCGTGCCATTAGCCTAGGGTAAGAAAGAAAGCAATATACTTGAAAAGAAGCTTCTTTCTTTATGTCCCACTTTCCCTTACATTTTTCTATTTTCTTTTCTTTTTCTTTCTTCTCATTCTTCCTGTCTCTCTCTCTTTATCTCGTTCTCCAAAAAACCAAAGTGATATCTCGTAATGTCGTTTAGCATCAGCTACGTGTTAGTCAAAGACCATCCCAAAATATATGATTTCTTTTGCTTTCGCATCCCTTTTCTCTCTTCCTTTCTCTCCTCCTCTCCTCCCTTCCGTCTTCTTTCCTCTTGCTCCTTTTCTAAACAAAACAAGACAATACCTTCCTTTCGGTTTATATAAAAGGGCAAAGCAATTTGCAGTAAAGCGTATCTGAACAGTCCTATTAAACAGTCGAAAGCACCAATAAACAATTATCCAAAATACTGTCTTGCCTCCTTTTTCATTGACGACAGTGTAAACTTTATTTAACTAAGGTATCTTTGGCCTGATGAGTAGCTAGTTGAGTATTCCGCGTTCTACTAGCTATGTGTGTAGCCTGGATTTTACCTGCTCCATTCCCTCAATTTGCGTATACATATATATATATATATATCGCCCCTCCTTAATTCTTTTGTCCCTCTGCCTCAACCTCTCTCTCTTCTCTTCCCACGTGAACGGTATTCGGTCAAGCCTGACCTTACTTTCTTGGGCGGCCGTTGAGCGTGCAACATCGTTATTCCTCCCTGTGTCTGTGAAATCTTGTATCCCGGCTGTAAGCCCTTATTTTCATATGCGCCAGCTTAATTTCATTCGTCCTTTGTCGAATGACATCTGTTGTTTTGTCCTGTTATTATTCTTACTGTATTTGTACTACTGTATTTGTGTAACATTGTTCGTTTTTTTCCGTCCTTCTTTTTGTATACATTCGCTGCTTTCTTCCAAGAAATCTAATGCTCTTAGCCTAGTTATTCCTTGGGGCTGGCCAGATTGCAGCAATATCGAGAATAACCAGCCGAAATTGCAAAGATAATCTGGATTTCGACTGAAGAAAGAAAACTCCGAATGACCTGTCCATGTTTTTTTTTTGTATCGTCTATCTAGATGTTTTGTGCCTTTCTTGTATCACCTAACTGTCTTCATGTTTTGCGTTCTTGTCCCAGTCTGTATTATTCATATATATATATATATATATA
>NW_026401629.1:0-1089 GCF_001194135.2 Octopus bimaculoides | reverse complement strand
ATATATATATATATATATATATATATATACACACCTACATACATACACACATATATATATATAGTATTAAAGTTGCACAAGCATCACAAAACCATTAATCAGAGTTCAATGTTTCCGTTCGTCGGGCGGTTGTGAATAAGACAGGAATAAAATTGAGATGCTACATGTAATATATAGTTTGATATAATCCAGTTTGAAGAATAAACCTTTGAATTTGTCTGGGTAACTTATACATGTAACTTGTTCCATATATATCTTACTATATATACCTTTTCTTCCACCATCCTAATCCAGTTTACTTTTTAATATCTTGCTAAATTCCGCCGAGGTCGACTTTGCCTTTCGGGGTCGATAAATTAAATACCAGTTGCGAACTGAGGTCGATCTAATCGACTGCCCCCCCCCCACGAAAAAGTTTCGGGCCTTATGCCTAGAGTAGAAAAGAATACAATATAATTGAAAAGGAGCCTCTTTAGCTCTGCCACTCTTCCCCTTTCATTTTTCTTTTTCCTTTCTTTTTCTTTCTTTCTTGTCCTTCATCCTGTCTATCTTTCTTTCTTTCTTTCTTTCTTTCTTGTCCTTCATCCTGTCTATCTTTCTTTCTTTCTTTCTTTCTTTCTTGTCCTTCATCCTGTCTATCTATCTATCTTTCTTTCTTTCTTTCTTTCTTTCTTTCTTTCCTTCTCCAAAAAGCAAAACTGACATCTTGTAATGTTGTTTAGCATCAATAATCTTTTAGTTGAAAACAATCCCAAAATACATGCTTTCTTTTGTTTTCATTTCTCTTTTCTCTCTTACCTGTCTTCCTCTCTCTCTTCTCTTCTTCCTTCCTTCTTTTTTGTTTCTCCTTTTCTAAACAGAACAAGACAACACGCTCCTTTCGGTTTATATAAAAAGGCAAAGAAATTATCTGTAAAACATATCTGAAAAGTCCTATCGAAAGGTCAAAATCGCTAATAAACACCATTTTATCTCTCCATAGGACGCCCCTTTTAGGGGTTTCTCTTGCGCATAGTATTTAGGGGTTTCTCTTGCGCATAGTGCGCTGCTCCACGTGGTACCGTAGTTTCCATCTAACTAAAAATATTA
>NW_026401628.1:0-215 GCF_001194135.2 Octopus bimaculoides | reverse complement strand
TATTTTCCGACGCTACTCTAGCTCTTTCTCTTTCTCTTCCTCTTCAATTTTTCCCCCTCTCGTTAGCCTCTGTTTACTACTACGTATCTGTCTTTACCCCTCTCGTTCTTCCTCTGTTACTACTACGTATCTCCTGTTCGCCCTCGTACTTCCTCTCTTCCTCTGTTCCTCTCGTTGCTCACCTGTTCTTCTACTTCCTCCCTTTGTTTCTCCCT
>NW_026401627.1:0-314 GCF_001194135.2 Octopus bimaculoides | reverse complement strand
GATGATGATGATGATGATGATGATGATGATGATGACAATAGTGATGTTGATGATGATGACTATGATGGCCATATGATCATACTGACGACGCCGATGAGGTTGTTGATGATGATGATGATGATGATAATGATGGCGATGACTACGATGACGATTATGGCGAAGAAGATGATGACAATGATGTTGATAATGATGATGATGATGGTGAGGATGCTAATGATGATGATGATGATGATGGTGATGACGATTATGGCGATGTTGATGATGATGATGTTAAAGTTGATGATGATGATGATGATGATGATGATGATGATGAT
>NW_026401626.1:0-274 GCF_001194135.2 Octopus bimaculoides | reverse complement strand
CTTGTTTGTTGTTAACACAGTGTTTCGGCTGATATACTCTCCAGCCTTCATCAGGTGTCTTGGGGCATTTTCGAACCTCGGTTCACATTCCTAAGGCATTTTTCGATATTATTATTATGATTATCATCATCATCATCATTATTATTGTTTTATTATTATTATTTTATTATTATTATTTTTATTATTATTATTTTATTATTATTATTTTCAGTAGTTTCATTTTGATAACGTGCTTGCACTTCACTACCGAGCGCAGCTCTGTGCGCCTTGGGTA
>NW_026401625.1:0-385 GCF_001194135.2 Octopus bimaculoides | reverse complement strand
TCGCGTTAGCCTACGTCCGTTATGGGCAAGCATCGAGGGTACATGCGTCCGTTCGTTTCGCGTCAGCGTACGTGTGTTCTGGGAGAACATGAACGGTAACTTCGTCCTTTTGTTTCGCGTGAGCATACGTGCGTTCTGGTTGAATATCACCGGTATGTGCGTCCGTTCGTTTCGCGTGAGCCTTCGTGCGTTTTGGGTGGACATGAACGGTACGTGCGTCCGTTCGTTTCGGGTAAGCGTAGGTGCTTTCTAGGCGAAAATGAATAGAACGTGCGTCCGTTCGATTCGCGTGAACCTACGTCCGTTCTGGACGTATATGAACGGTACGTGCGTCCGTTCGTTTAGCGTGAGAGTTCGTCCGTTATGGGCGAAATGAACGGAACGT
>NW_026401624.1:0-598 GCF_001194135.2 Octopus bimaculoides | reverse complement strand
TATATACATACATACACGCACACACATACACACACAGAGAGAACATAGAATGGAGAATTGGAGAATTACACCTTTTTCATCATCTTCCAGACGTTTTGAATACATCGATATTACATAATTCTGTGAGGTAGTGACCATGCAATTAATCAAATGCGTATTTGGTCGACTAAGATATTCTAGAGGTTGAGAAGTTCAGCTCCACTTTATCCATATCAAAGGTACACCACACTGCTTGGAATAGAGAATAGTCTATCTATCTATCAGTAGTAGAAACCCAAATAATATTTGGCCAGTATAGAGAGTTAACCCTAGCTATTGGTACTTGGATTTGAACTCGCAACGTAAAAACCCGGAATATATACCGTAGGACATCGAACCATTTCTTTAGATTGGCACTAACTATATTGACTCTGAAAGTCAAAGTTGATGTCGATGGGAATTCGAACTCAAAGCACAGAGAACTGAAGCAAATGCCGTTTTAAAAGCCTACATGGGAACATTACAATCGATTATACTGACACTAACTTTTCGGAAATTTGTGCGTCTGTGCCCCAAAAAGAAAAGGATGGGGGTATATATATATATATATGTGCCCCAG
>NW_026401623.1:0-725 GCF_001194135.2 Octopus bimaculoides | reverse complement strand
AACGGTCAATCATAATATATATATGTGTGTGTGTGTGTGTGTGTGTGTGTATATATATGCATACATTTCTACACACATCTATATAAATGCATATATGTCTGTTTATGTACGTATACATACATACATAAATGCATACATACACACACACATATACATACATACATGTATGCATGCATACACACATACACGCATACATGCATATATACGACACACATTTGCATACATCTGGCAATGTATACCAATGTGAGTGTGTAGATTTACACGACTTATACATGTATGTAAATATTTACGTATGTGTGTGTATGCATGTGTGTACGTCTGTTTATACATATGTGTATACGTCTATGCGTATGTTTATGTTTACATGTATGTGTGTGTTTGTGTGTATGTGTGTGTTTGTGTGTGTGTGTGTGTGTTTGTGTGTTTGTGTTTGTTTTTGCATATGTATGCTTCTATGATTGGGTGTCCATGTGTCACGGTTGACTGGTTATGTAGGTTAGTTACACCAATATCACACCGGTGGAACAGACATTGGATTTTTTAATATAAATTCCACAATGAGGGGCTCACTGGGTTATCATGTTGGCCCCTGCTGGGAGATTTATTAAGATTTGCTCTTTATATGTCGAAGGGAGTGGAATTCCTGTTCCTAATTCCCCACCTTGCCTCTGTTGATGTTTTCTTAATATTATTGTTAAATGTCTGAGAGGATGGCGGGGGGGGGG
>NW_026401622.1:0-460 GCF_001194135.2 Octopus bimaculoides | reverse complement strand
ATAGCAGCCAAATCTTTGGAGGTGAGATACGTTGAATGCACTCGAAAAGAACCTTGGAAAAAAATTATTTCACCCCGAAGTTATGAATGGGTCTTTTACGAAATATTTACCATATTTTCAAAGGCATTTTCACTTTAAAATATTTTTTAGATATGCCAAAAACAATTTGTGCAATGGTATTCACTTGAAAATAATTTCAAAAAGTATTAAAACATTGTCTGTTTAAAGAAAGCTAAAATATAAATACTTACTGCTCAAACAACTTACATTTTTGAAATGACGTTCACTTTAAAATATTTTTAAATGATTAAAATATTGTGTTTAACAAAAATGAAAGTAGAAACATTCGCTGTAAAAAACAAATCGCATTTTTTTCAGTCAAGTCACTGTGTCTAATAGAAAAGTAAGAGTTTCTTCCCTTTCAGGGTTAAGTTATTTTCGGAGAATTTTCCCATTATGC
>NW_026401621.1:0-351 GCF_001194135.2 Octopus bimaculoides | reverse complement strand
TGCGTATGCGTATGTGTGTGAGTGTATGAGTGTGTGTGTGTGTGTGTGTGTGCTTAGATGTATATATGTATGTATGTATGTATGTATGTATGTATGTATGTACTTCTACGTATGTATACGTAGGTATAGATGTACATATACATATATATATGAATGTAGGATGGATGGATGTATGTATGTACGCATGGATGCATGTATGTATTTATATGCGTGCATATGTAGAGATAGATACATACATACATATATAGACAGACAGACAGATAGACAGACGAAGGGCAGACAGGCAGACAGACAGACAGACAGATTATAGATAGATAGATAGATAGATAGATAGATAGATAGATAGATAGA
>NW_026401620.1:0-364 GCF_001194135.2 Octopus bimaculoides | reverse complement strand
ATATATAGTTAAATCAAGCATTATAAACTAAACATTGAAAATAACGACATTCGTATTTGGAGACGGTTCCAACCGAGGCGCGTTTCCAAGCACTGCACCAGGAGTCTCTGTTGTCTAACAGCTTTCGTAGGTTCTCAGTTTCATGTTGTGTGTTTCTACCGATAAGATTAATGTAGTTGAGTGGCCATCATCCTCTATTAAATTGACAAATGTCGCAAACATCACATCTGATATGACTTGATGTGCAGCACAATAACAGTAAACGTAAACAGTCGCACGGATTTACGTATACATGTGTGTATGTACACGTGCTTGTACGTCCACATATAGTGTGTAATATAATACATTCAAACAAACACACACA
>NW_026401619.1:0-264 GCF_001194135.2 Octopus bimaculoides | reverse complement strand
CGTGCGTTTGTACTGGTTTTAGCTTTCGGGTTTTAGGGTTAGGGTTCGGGCTTTAGAGTTGGGGTTAGTTTTAGGGTTAGGGTTAGGGTTATGATTATTTTTGCCATAACCTAACTCATAACCCTAACCCTAAAACCCTAAACCCTTACTAGGGAATAACGATATAATTAACAGGGAATAACGACACCGGCAAAAATTATTGTTTACAAAGACCGTAGTAACTGTATTCAGCTGAATAGACGTCAGTGATTGGTTGAAATTACA
>NW_026401618.1:2565-2731 GCF_001194135.2 Octopus bimaculoides | reverse complement strand
GTATGTATGTACGTACGTACGTACGTATGTATGTATGTATGTATGTATTATGCATGTATGTACGTATGTATGTATTTATGTGCCTATATATATTTAGAAACGCTCTCTCTCTCTCTGTAGCTTGCTTACCAACCACATGGTTCCGGGTTCAGTTCCACTGCGTGTC
>NW_026401618.1:955-1316 GCF_001194135.2 Octopus bimaculoides | reverse complement strand
TATATATACACATATATACATATGTATATTCGTAGATATATATTTGTTTGTATATAACATACACATACACACACGCCGCACAGTCTCACACACACACCCGCACAGTCTCTCTCACACACACACTCACATGTATATATGAGAGTATGCATATACATATATATTTTTATAGATATATTTACGTGTTTGTACTGATATTTTCGTCTTTATATACTTATGTATTCATGCGAATATATATATACTTAGTTATGTATTTTTATATACACGTGTATATATATATACATGTGTATAGTTATTGATACATGCATCATCCTTACATACAGTTATACTCACTCATACATACATACATACATACATACATACA
>NW_026401618.1:272-840 GCF_001194135.2 Octopus bimaculoides | reverse complement strand
CACACACACACACACACATATATATGCATGCACAAACAAATTATGGGGTACATACACTCTTGTATATAAACATATATTTTTGGGTGTGTATCGATACATGCATCTTACATACAGTTAAATATACACACTCAAACACACATATATATGTACGTACTCAGCTATAAAGACATATATATACTCATGGACAAGTTTACGTGTAGACACATAAATATTTGTATATACATATATATTTATGCATGTGTACCGATAAATACATGCATTTATATATACAGATATACATACATATATATACACATACTCAGTAATACAGATTCAGATTGACAGACACACTCACACACATACACACACACATGCACACACACATACACACACATACATACATATATATATATATATATACATACGTACACAGTTATACAGATATATATACATTCGCGAACACGTTCTTGTGTACACGCATATTTGTGTACACACACATATGTATGTATACCGATACATGCACGCACTATACATACAAACATACTTAGTAATGTAAATACAGACACACATACATATAAACATACATACA
>NW_026401618.1:0-262 GCF_001194135.2 Octopus bimaculoides | reverse complement strand
ATACTTAGTAATGTAAATACAGACACACATACATATAAACATACATACATGCATACATACATACATATATATTATATAATTATATATATGTATATATATATATTTATATATACATATATACATTGACGAACAAGTTAATGTGTACACACATACATTTCTGTAAACACACACATATCTATACATGCGTACATATATCTATACATACATGCAATTATGCATACAAATATATACAATACATACATACACGCATATATATATATAT
>NW_026401617.1:0-376 GCF_001194135.2 Octopus bimaculoides | reverse complement strand
CCTTTAATTCCTACACATGTTTCAAAATATATGTGTACTCTACTCCAAAGTACTCCTGACGATGAATATATGTGGAATTCCAACGGCTCTTAATTCTTTGGAGTAGAGTACACATATATTTTGAAACATGTGTAGGAATTAAAGGAACTTTTATTTATATGCGTTTTGCTCCATTTATTGCTATTATTCATATCTACTGAAAATGCATCACTTCAACTTGGTATCTCTACCTTTTAAAACGGGTGTGATATCCTGGTTTTTTGTGTAACCATGATAGCTATTAACATATTTACATTGTCAAAGTTTTTAAAACAGATAATATTAATATATACATAAACCTATATACATACATACATACATACATACATACATACAA
>NW_026401616.1:0-361 GCF_001194135.2 Octopus bimaculoides | reverse complement strand
CACACACACAGACACACACACACACACACACACACACACACACAAACACCTCTGCAGAATATGTGTGAATCTGAAAGGGGAGTATGCTGAATAACATCATAATTAACTCACCTCCTGTATTTTCTTTTCCACCAAGCGAGTGACGTTTCAACAACCCATCGTATATGATATACATAATACATACATACAAATACGTACATGCATACATACAAAGAAATATGTAATATCTATTTTTATAAATTAGATTACTCTACAATATTTACTGAAATGATTAACGAGTATGTCTTGTATGTAAGTTTGTATATAATTTCGTAATTTCTATTTTAGCAGTTTTACGAAATGTTGGTTATTGTGGAACATA
>NW_026401615.1:0-407 GCF_001194135.2 Octopus bimaculoides | reverse complement strand
TTATTATTATTATTATTATTATTATTATTATTCAGTAGTCTTATTTGTATAACGTGCTTTCACTTCAGTACCGAGCTCAGCTCCGTGTGCCTTGGGTATGTGCTGTGGTTTGCTGTGATGCTCTTATGGTTACTGTATTGAAAGTGTTTTGCGTAGGATGTGTGCAGTGCCCAGTAGTGCAATTTTCTGTATGTTATATATATTTGTAAGTCCTGGTGTTTTTGTTATGTATTTGTCTGAATATTTTATTATTATTATTATTATTAATATTATTATTTGTTATCGAGGTCGTTTTTCTCCCTTCACGAGACCTTATGCACTGATTGTTGTAACATTAGTGAATGACAAAACAATATATAAAATTTAGCTTTGCTGATTATAATCTCAACATTCCTATCATTATATAT
>NW_026401614.1:0-614 GCF_001194135.2 Octopus bimaculoides | reverse complement strand
TAGCGGTTCGGCAAACAGACCCCGACAGAATAAGCACCAAACTTTAAAAAAAAGGAATTTAAAAAAAAGTACTAGAGAAGTTTTTCTCCGACCAAAAAATTCTTCAATGCGGTGGTTGGTGCCCCAGCATGGCCACAGTCTGAACAAGTGAAAGAATACAATAAAAAGTGATAGTTAAAGGAGAGAGAGATAGAGAGAAGAGAGAGCGGACAGACAGACAAACCAGACAGACAGGCAGGCAAACAAATAGAGCGGAGAGAGAGGGATAGTGAAAGAGAGGAAGAGACAGAGAGAGAGAAAGAGAGAGAGAGAGAGAGAGAGAGAGAGAGAGAGAGAAAGAGGTCTCTCTTTAAACGCAGAAGACCGATCGAGAGCGACGAGCAGCGCACACTTGTCTGTAGATTGTGATTTTGTATCTGAGGTCGCTAAAGTTGACTTTGATAATTCGTTGATGGTGCTTGAGATGTTTTCACTGTTGGTGTAGAGTGTGTGTCGTGTGTGCGTGTGTGCGTGGGTGGGTAGTTGTGTGTCGCTTTTTAGATAGATTGACAGACAGACAGACAGATAGGGATATAGATAGATAGATAGATAGATAGATAGATAGATAGATAGAT
>NW_026401613.1:0-374 GCF_001194135.2 Octopus bimaculoides | reverse complement strand
TTCCTACTACAAACCTGGAAATTCCCCATTTGTTGAAAAGGCCTGTCACAGCTCCTTTAAATACCACCAAGGCCAGAGCTGATGTAAGGGAGATAAACCCCGTCCCACCTGCAGTACGAGCAATTATTTTTTTGCTTACAAAACCAACTAACCGTTACATATTTCTTCCTCCAGCAGTAGAGAAGTTATGCACCTTCAGCCATTTGAGTCTGATGAGCTGCCTATACTGTTAGGCACTTTATAGCTGCAAGCCAATTATCTATGACTGGCTATAACTTTTAACCTCCTAAAAAATATATTACTGTCCTAACACTTTAAAGTGAGCTTCTTTTTCAGGTATATGGGCTACTGACGATATATATATATATATATAT
>NW_026401612.1:0-444 GCF_001194135.2 Octopus bimaculoides | reverse complement strand
TATATATTGTGTGTATGTTTGCTTATATGTATGTGTGATACGAACAAATGCTTATGACCATTTACAATAGTTTTCTATTGTAAATGGTCATACTATTGATAATTTATTATACTATTGATAATTTATGTTAACTGCAATCTATAAATCAGCTCTGCCATCACCATCACCGCCACCAGCACCACTGCTACCACTACCATTTTCCTTCTTTGTGCATGGGTGCATATGTGTACATGCATATGATTTATCATAGAAAGCGAGTAAGACCAATAAATAGACTCTTATGTTAAATTTCTTGCTGTCACTTGCACTCTGTATTTGTGGCGTCAACGCCTTCTCCAACTGTGTTACACGAAATATAAATACACACAAGAAATTATACATACATATATATATGTATGTGGCTGTGTGGTAAGTAGCTTGCCTACCAACCACATGGTCCCAGGT
>NW_026401611.1:0-807 GCF_001194135.2 Octopus bimaculoides | reverse complement strand
ATATATTATATATGTGTGCGTGTGTGTGTATAATAACGAAAGTGCACAGTAAGTTCCATAGCGATAGAGTCCGAAAAAGTACAAAGTTTCAATGGTCATCCTGGTTAAGTGGTTGAGGAGAGGTACCGAAAGTTCGAGAGGAAACTAGGGGATATGAGGGACCAAGAGAGGAGGAAGTTCAGTCAGGTAGGACCAAACTGGCGTAGCTAGAGTGTGTACCACCCGGGGCAGCCCTTCCGTTTGCCGTCTCCAGACCCCACAAAGAATATATATTGCTTACGGCAGACCCAAAATTGCCGGCCGAGGCGGATTGCCCCTGCCCCCCATCCGGACCCCGCAAAAACACATATTGCCTACAGCAGACTCAAAAGTGCTGCCAAGGGCGGACTTCCTCCATTCCCAGTTACGCTAGCGCTCGTGAGTGTATGTAATATATAGTTCCAATGTACAGAAAACAAAAGACAAAGATAGACGAGAGAACAACAAGCAGGTGTATCAATTTGACGCTCGGGAAGAATGTAAAAGTTTTTAACGTTTCAGGCCTACGATTTGTTAATCCCAACACATTTTTTCTCTCTGTTTTTTTTTTCTCTCTCTCTCCATATTTTTCGTAGCATCCCTTTCTGTCGATGAACGTAGGCTCGAAACGTCAAATACTTTTTCATTCTTCCTGAGTGTTAAACTAATACACCTGCTTAGAATTCCTTCACCTGTCTTTGTCTTTTGTTTTCTGCTCATTTGAACGATATATATATTGTATATATATATATACACACACACACACATACATATATATATGTGTGTGTG
>NW_026401610.1:0-402 GCF_001194135.2 Octopus bimaculoides | reverse complement strand
ATGGGTTTAGTAGAACTAATTCTTTTGTATATATTATATCAATTTCTTTGGGACATAAACACAGGGACATAAACACAAGGAAACCATTTGTCAAGTGGTATGAATGAAATACACACACATATACACAGACGCAAAACATTATATTAGGATATCACCAGTTTCGTTTGACGTCATCAATATAACTTATACGACTTGATCCCAGTTAAAGAAGCCGGTCCAATCTTCTCTTACGTGGATAATCTAACAAGGACTTGGAGGATTTTGTAACATTTCACCTGAGTCGAAAGTTCTGGTACTGCGCTTAGCTTTTAAATGTTGTACGATATATATGCGTGCGTGCGTGCGTTTGTGCGTGTGTGTGTGTGAAGGTTAGAGTTAATGTGGGTTGTAGGCTCTCTGAAT
>NW_026401609.1:0-320 GCF_001194135.2 Octopus bimaculoides | reverse complement strand
TATTATTATTATTATTATTATTATTATTATTATTATTATTATTAGGGTCTCCACAATTCGAAAAACAGAACAGAATCGATCTATTTGGAATGTAGAATATATTTAGTTCATTTGGGGAGAAACTGTTCTTGAAGTAAAACTTGTTTGACTGTTTATTGAGTTTGTCAACGAAACGTGTGGGAGTTCGCGTGACACAGATGTCAATAATGCGCGCGCGCGTGTGTTTAGGTAGGTAGATGTGTATGCATACACACAAACATACACAAGACCTTGGTTTTTAGTTTTTCTTGAAGTTCGATTAAACGAACAAAAGCTCTAAT
>NW_026401608.1:0-342 GCF_001194135.2 Octopus bimaculoides | reverse complement strand
CATCCGATGGCAACAAAAACTTAGGTCAAGATCTGGAACCTCATTGAGTTGCAAGACTTGTCTGTGATCAGAATTTTCAACCAACCATTATGATTACTCAGAAGTTATCTCTTATCTCATTAAGAGCATGCAGGCAGGAAATTTTAACCTGGGAAACTACATTTTGGAGATCTATAATCATTTCTGGAAGAGTGAGCTGTTGTTCTAAGGAGAGAGTTATCTCTTTTTTCACCATATGATTTGTGTGTAGGATCCACGCATATGCACACACTTGCATTCAGACACACTCTCTCATAAACACTTGTCAATATAAGTATTAAATATTAAAGACGTGACAGGGAA
>NW_026401607.1:0-586 GCF_001194135.2 Octopus bimaculoides | reverse complement strand
TGATTTTGTATTCGCCTATGTCGATGACATACTCATCGCTAGTGATACAAGAGAGAATCATCTCCACCATTTGTCACAACTTTTTCAGCGACTCCGCGCATATAATGTGAAGATAAACCCCGATAAGTGTCTTTTCGGGCAGTCCTCCCTGGAATTTCTGGGACACTATATTGATTCTAATGGGATCAAACCTCTTCCTGTTAAAGTCGATGCCATTCAACGCATCGCCCCTCCAACTTCTTTGCGACAGCTTCGCCATTTTTTAGGCATGGTCAACTTCTACAGAAGATTTATAGACCGATGTGCAGACAAGCTACTTCCTTTAACAAGGTTACTACAAGGCCATTCTAAGAAGGATGCTCAACTAACTCTTTCTGCAGAGGCGTTGTCTGCTTTTGAGTCCGTCAAACAGGAATTATCCACCGTTCCTGTTCTTGCACATCCGGCTTCTGATGCTCCGCTCTCTTTATCTGTAGATGCTTCAGATTCTGCGGTTGGTGCTGTTTTGCAGCACACCGTAGATAATCAAACGCGAACTTTGGCTTTCTTTTCTTGCCAATTGCAGCCTGCCGAACGCAGGTATAGT
>NW_026401606.1:0-750 GCF_001194135.2 Octopus bimaculoides | reverse complement strand
TAAAATATTTATTGAGCAAAAAATGGTTTCTCATATTCTTGTGATTTTATGGTCGATTTGTTACCTATTGTTTCTCTATTCCTACCTATTACTGTTTAATCAATATAATATATTACCAATCTGTTACATATTAGTTTCTAGATATCAGTATACTTCACTATTTAATAAACTTTGTGATATTATTTTTTATCTTTATCTGATTACAAACGAATGAAAGTATTATTACTCATGTTGTTCTAGAACTTTGTGCTTCTAGGCATTTTTGTGCCAAGTGAGAGAATTTTCATTTTGATTGGTTTCAATAAAGTTTTCGACATTCTCAGTTTTGTCAGTATCAACTTCGAACTCCAGTAAATTTTTAAGAATGAAATTCCAATTGGTGACTCCCACCACTGGGTTGACTTCCAGTTACTTTGTAAATATTGCTGGTACAACCGAAATTGAAAAGTACTATATTATACGTAGTTTGCACTCTCAGTCGAAAACATACAGTAACTTGACCTTTGTTTTTTCTACTTTCTGCGACTCTCAGTAGATAACTAGAGCCTAAAATTCTGAAAAAGATATATCTGCTACTCTTGTCTGCTGCAAAATACGTATAAATATGGGAATTAAACACAGGTGAACACTGCAAGATTTATATGTATATGTGAACGTGTGTGTGTATGCATGAGAGAGAGGGAATATGTGAGTGCGTACTCACAAACACTCTCTCTCTCACACACATACATACACTCACAAACAAACAAA
>NW_026401605.1:0-211 GCF_001194135.2 Octopus bimaculoides | reverse complement strand
ATATATATATATATATATATATATATATTGTAATAGTGATCAATCTATATTACAATTATCTATTTGGTGATTATTGAATACTGTAATAACTAAAATTTATCTGTTCTCTTTATAATAATATTGAAGTAGAAGATTATGGGGAACTATTGTCTATTAGAGTTCCTTCCATTGATCATTGCAATGTATTGCTACGTGAACTAGGTAGACACTC
>NW_026401604.1:0-330 GCF_001194135.2 Octopus bimaculoides | reverse complement strand
ATCTTATCTAAAATAACTATTGCTTAACCATTTTCTCACACCGTCTCCGAGGAAAGGATATAATAAATATCATAGAAACAGCTGCAAGACCTTCTATTTTTTAAATGTTCTAAAATCTTCACAGCCTTGGATTTTTTTGAAAAGAAAAATGTTATATATACGCATGCTGATATATGACCTACGTTGGACTCTTATTCGTATAATCACCGAACCTGGAGCTTAACTATTGTCTATCCACAGCACTTACTTAGCATTTCCTGACACCTTTGGGTCTTACTGATACCGTTACCTCTCATAACCTCTTCCTCTCTCTCTCTCTCTCTCTCTCTC
>NW_026401603.1:0-1294 GCF_001194135.2 Octopus bimaculoides | reverse complement strand
AGTTTGTATTCAAAGGGCTTTGTTGTAGGAACAACGGTCACGTGACACACCCAGAACCGATTGTATAATAGGGAAGGAGCTGCTGTCAGAGGGACCACTGTTCATTGGTTAGGGAACAGTGCGAGTACAGCCACTAAAATTTGGTGGTGCAGGGGCAATGAAAACGCTTTAAAGGATCTCCTAAAAATCTTCATCACCAAAACGAATGAACACAGAAACATTTTTGGACGGATTTGAAACTTTATTTTCTATTATTGGATTAATCCAATTTGACTGATGTACAAATATAATAATAATAATAATAATAATAATAATAATAATAATAATAATAATAATAATAATAATAATAATAATAATAATAATAATAATAATAATAATAATAATAAATATTATTATAACTATGTTTATTCCAATATTAAGACTGAAAAATGATTGAACTCATTTTGTAAAATATATTGAACCTGGGTTCACACCCTTAGGCAAAATTCATTCCTGCACTTATGCGACTGTTGGAAGTTTATCCAGAATCTTTTGTGTGGAGGGACTTTGTAAAGATTTTTTCAACAATTAGTCTCAGAATCTATACTGACCCTGGAGTTATATTAGAAAAATTAGCAATAATCTTTGCCAGAACCTTTCACGCTATGGCGACTATGTTTTGGAACCATGATCAATATCCAGTCCCAGCAAACATTGCGCCATAGCGATGTACTTTTGTAGAAAACTTTATCAATGAAACCCCAGAACTTATTATATTGTAGGGACACTAATCAGAGGACAACTGTCAGTGGCCAGTCCCAGAATGCTGTATGTTGTCAAGAAGTTGGTCTAGTGACCATTATGAAAACAGCCACACAAAGAATCTTCTGTGTGGTAGGGAAAGCACTGCTGAAGTGTATATAAGCTAATGTAGCCATGTAGTAAAGGTAAAGAACGCAAATGAACTAAACTCTTTTTTGCAAAGTAAGTGGTACACTGCCTCTTACAGCAACTGCTTTGCTGACATAGAAAGTACTCAACTAACATTGTTCAAAGAATGAAACAGAATATGTAGAAGAGAGAGAGAGAGGGGGAAGTAGAGAGAAAAATGGTGCGATCAGGTTCAAACGCTATAAACACAAAACATATATGTATGTGCGTGTGTGCGCTGTGTGTGCAAGTGTGTGTGGAGTGTGTGTACATGTATGTATGTGTATAGGAATGTATCTGTATAAGCATACATACTTACTTACATATACACATACATATATAAATATCTATATATATAAAAATGAGAATGTGTGTCTGTCTGTCT
>NW_026401602.1:0-278 GCF_001194135.2 Octopus bimaculoides | reverse complement strand
CTGTAATTTTGGATTTTGTCCCTAATATTATTATATATATATATATATTATTTATTATTATTATTATTATTTATTATTTAACAAGAATAGTCTTGACAGTGATCTTGAAGGTTCGGAAAGCGAAAGTATCATCGGACTCTACTATTTTTCTTAAAGAATAATAAATTTGCATTCTACCAAACGTATTGAGCAATCCTTCAGTTTTTCACTCCCTCCTCCCCCATCTCTCTCACACATACATACATACATACATACACACACACACACACACACACACA
>NW_026401601.1:0-212 GCF_001194135.2 Octopus bimaculoides | reverse complement strand
ATATATATATATATGCATATGTGTTTATATATGTATATTTATGCATATGTGTTTATATATATGTATATTTATGCATATGAGTTTATGTATATTTATATACATATGTGTTTATGTGTGTGTATATATATATATATTCATATGTATGTGTGGGTATATATATGCGTGTGTGTGTGTGTATATATATGTATATATGCATGTGTTTATATATATGT
>NW_026401600.1:0-535 GCF_001194135.2 Octopus bimaculoides | reverse complement strand
TCCTTTTTAAGTCAAGTTTTGTTTATGATCCATTCAAGTAGTGAGTTCTTATTGAGTGAATTTTATCCAGGTATGGATGGCTTATCTGATATTCCTTGAAGAAATCTGTCCAGACTCCATTTAAAGGTGATGGAATTTTTTTTCTCTTTGATCAGTTATGGGACAACATTAAACAGGGCAGGGCCTGTTGAGGAAAAGAAATTGTGTCGCAGTGTACCTATATGTTGTGATCCTGAATTGGGTAAGAGACGTATGGCCTGTGGTCGCAGCCTTGGATGAACCTTGAAGCTAATGTTCAGGTTGTTTGAGCAATGTACCGCTCATGGCAGCACTGGAGAGAGTAGAGCTTCAAGGCTTTAAGGTGGTCCCTATAATCGAGATCAGTCATGCCCTTAATTGTTTTAGTGAATTCCCTCTGGAGTGATACAGTTTTCAAGATGTTTTGTCTTGTATGAGGTGACCACAAGGGGCAGCAGTATTCGGTGGTGTGGCCGTACAAAGGAGGTGAAAAGTGGAATGATGACACCTTGTTCTC
>NW_026401599.1:0-391 GCF_001194135.2 Octopus bimaculoides | reverse complement strand
AGTGGCTGAGCACTCCACAGACACGTGTACCCTTAACGTAGTTCTCGGAAGAATCTTTAACACATCTTTAATTATAAGTTGCAAATGTTTCCGTACAATCTCCATTTGCAACGCCAGTTTACGCGAAAATCCAAAATGAAAAGTCGCGTAATATTTCCAGCTTTGGACGTTAGAGAGGTACCTCATCAGATTTGCATGGAAGGTGTGTTTTTATATTGTACCCCAACTTCACACACCACCTGCCCTTAATACATATATATATTTATATTTATTATGCGCCCTTTTAAAGCCTAGCCAGGCTCATGGGCCCGGTTTCCCGGTATTTGTGGCGTATGTGTTCGCCCCCACCCAGCTGGACGGGATGCCAGTCCATCGCAGCGTTACTCAAGAA
>NW_026401598.1:1120-2021 GCF_001194135.2 Octopus bimaculoides | reverse complement strand
ATATATATATATATTACTTGTGCGAACATGTGTGTGTATGTGTGTATGCGCGTGCGTATGTGTGCGTGTGTATGTGCGTGTGTGTGTGCGTGTGTGCGTGTTTATCTGTGCATGTACGTGTGAGTATGTGATGCATGCATGTGTTTGATTGAGAATAGATTTTTCTTTTGTTTCAGATTTAAAATTTGCCTGAGATAGAGGGCTGCATGTTAAATCTCGAAGAGACCAAAATATCAAAACAGGAACAAGCACCAAAGTTTGTTTATTAATCAATATTACAGTAAATTTGTGAGTGATGAATATCTACAGATAAAACCAAATTGTTTTGGAAAAATTCTTCATTGGAATAGTATCTGATCGTTGGCTTCCATTTTCGTCATTATCTGAAAACATAATGTGATAGTTATTTAGCCATATCAAAAACCTAATTTCATTTTTTAAACTAAGTTTAACCTCAGCAATGATGACACATTAAATTATGTCGTTGAAAATTCTTAGAGTCAGGCAAAGATATTAGAAACAAATAAAATGTTAAGTCAAACGTCTCCCAAAATTTCAAAACCGCTTGATGTCTCTTCGTGATTTCTGCTTCATTCTTCGACACAAAAGTAAAAGAAACGAAGAAGTAAATAGAACTGGCTGACAATTTTCTGAATTTTTATTTGAAACGTGTATTCTGCATGATTTCTTGAGGAAATGATATATATTCTTCCCACAGATATATTAATGGTTTCATAATTTTTATTATATTTTTCCTTAGTTTGTGCTGTGGTTTTCCTGTTGCTTCTGGGAATCTACAAGAGAATCACAGTAAAGCTAAAGTAAAATAGAAATTTAGGAATGACAAATATAGACAGTTGTTCGCCAACAACGGAAATACAGTGCTAACGTTCGAGATATA
>NW_026401598.1:0-551 GCF_001194135.2 Octopus bimaculoides | reverse complement strand
TATATATATAGTGAAGGAAAAGGATTGAAGAAATCCAGGCTAAATACCCTAATCTACATTCCATCCGTTAATCCTATCTAATAAAATCTCTGTTGAAGAATGCAGTAATCCACATAAGTTAAATACAAGGGTGACCCATACAAAGTGTAAATCCAAGGTTCTTGACCAATCGATTGGTTGCTTCTCTAAACAAAAGGGTGTAACAGCAATAACACACGAAGAATGAAGAATTATATGCATACATGTCAAAGTGCCACGCAGTGGAACAGAATCCGGAGCCATGCGATTGGTAAGCAAGCTACTTACAACACAGCCACTCCTGCACCTATGTATAAGAAAGTGAAATGATAAAGGGAAAGAAATTATGTCACCAAGTTCGGGTTCGATGCTCCGATGAAGCAATAGCGTGATTCACAAGTATTCAAATGCGAGTGCATTGTATCTTAAAGCAGAAACAGCTGTAAGCTGATGAAGTTCGTGACATAATTTCTTCATATATAAATATTTATATATATAAACATTCATATATATACACACGCATTTATATATAT
>NW_026401597.1:0-347 GCF_001194135.2 Octopus bimaculoides | reverse complement strand
GTACTGGCAACGGCCACGCTCAAAATATATTTTGTTAACTTTCAGAATGGATCTAGTTAAATTGATTCACAAAATCAGCCTCCTTTAATTTTGCTCAGATTGCTTTCAATTTTGGTGTATCGATGCAACTCTGAATTTTGATAATGATCAACCAATTATTTTATCTCATAAATTAAAGTATCTGATGTTATTTGGAATTAAAGTTGGGAAAATTTGGATAACTTTAGCCAATCAACAGACAGTGAGGCCTTAACAGCTGGTTACTATGACAACCACACGTTGTGTTGTGTTTCACTTCACACATACTGCAACATACTAAGACACAAACTAACACACACATACAGATA
>NW_026401596.1:0-421 GCF_001194135.2 Octopus bimaculoides | reverse complement strand
GATGTACTTGCATAGCAAGTGACCTGATCTGAGATCGTGTGCTGGAACGGTGTGTGTACTCCGATTTCTTATCAACAGATAGGTCCAGAGTAATCTATAAGCAGGAGAGGTGCAGCCGGGGTGTAGAAAGTCCAGAATAAAGTCCAAAAGTGTGTAGAAAGGTAGAAAGTCCAATGGAGAAGTTAGTGGGTGAGAAGAGGATACAGGATCAACTAGTGCGACCACGTGAGCGTGTGATATATCTAGGGAGAATTCACACAAAAAAACAACAACAGACGAAGACAGGTGGTGTAGAAAACAAATAGATGTATTAGTATAACGCGATCTATCATGGCGGCTGACCACTACACACATTTTTTTCTCTCCTTGTGTCTTTCTGTATTCCTCTCTGTGGAAGAGCGTAGGCTCGAAACGTTAAAGA
>NW_026401593.1:0-508 GCF_001194135.2 Octopus bimaculoides | reverse complement strand
ACACACACACACACACACACACACACACACACATATATATATACACATGCTCACACACACACACACACACACATATGTATGTAATATATATGGATGTATTAAATTACATGTCTATGCATGTAATGTGCGAGTGTGTGCTTTAGGTGTGTATGTATGGATATGCTATATCTATCTATCTATCTATCTATCTATCTATCTATCTATCTATCTATCTATCTATCTATCTATGCATTTGTATGTGTTTATGTTTGGATGTGTGCGCGTGTGTAAGCATGACGGATTCCATCAACAGCCAGTACACATTCGCCCACAGATATACATACATATACGTACACACATCGACTTGCCCCATATACACGCATACAAAGACATACCTTCATATAAGATTCCAACATATAAAAAAAACCTAGACACCCACAAAAATATGTATACATACTTGCTAACATATACTTACATAAACATATATATAAATGTATATGTATATATATATATATATATATATATATAT
>NW_026401592.1:0-209 GCF_001194135.2 Octopus bimaculoides | reverse complement strand
ATGTATGCATATATATGTCAATATGTATGTGTATGTATTTATGTATGCATGTATGTGACCATATATTTGTATACGCATGGATGTATGTCTGTATAAGTATATGTGTGTAATTATGTATGTGCAAGTTTTTCAATGTGTGTATGGGTGTGTGTGGGTGTGTATGCATGCATGAATGCTTGTCTATATGTGTGTCCATGTATGAGTGTATG
>NW_026401591.1:0-233 GCF_001194135.2 Octopus bimaculoides | reverse complement strand
CACATTGTGTTCTTGAGCAAAACACTACATTTCACATTGCTCCAGTTCACTCAGCGGGCAAAAGTGAATAATCATGCAACAGGCTGCTGTCCCATCCAGGTGGGGAGTTTATACACCATGGAAACCTAAAAACCAGCTCAGAAAACAGCACAGCTCCCATGACTTTCGGAAACATTTTCTCACACTGAAGCATGGAACAAACTACCTGCATCAGTTGTTAGCTGCTGAGACAT
>NW_026401590.1:20206-20875 GCF_001194135.2 Octopus bimaculoides | reverse complement strand
TATATATATATATATATATATACACACACTGAGACACATACATGGACATTTGTACATACATACATACATACATACATACATACACATACATATATATTTGTACGGCTAAAACGATATTGGTGGCTTCGTAAATTCAAATAACGTGTTTGTAATTTGTCTGAAATGAATTGATTCATCTTATGTAAATAATGTCTCCTGGAACAACAGCAACAACAACAACAACAACAACAACAACAACAACAACAACAACAACAATATCAATAACAACAATGACCATAACATCAATAACAACAATATTTGATAGTGAAAGTAATTTAATCTGGAAAACTAGCAACAATGGCGACTACAGGTGCAATGTCGGAAACGTTGATGACAAACAACAACAACAATAACAAAAGCAGCAGCAGCAACAGCAGCATTATCAACAACTACAACAACATCAATAACAACTGCGGCAAACAAACAACAACTGCAGAGTGGCTGTGTGGTAAGTAGCTTGCTCACCAGCCACAGGTTTCCGAGTTCAGTCCCACTGCGTGGCACCTTGGGCAAGTGTCTTCTACTAAAGCCTCGGGTCGACCAAAGCCTTGTGAGTGGATTTGGTAGACGGATACTGAAAGAAGCCCGTCGTATATATATTTATATATATATATATATATATATATATAT
>NW_026401590.1:13764-18581 GCF_001194135.2 Octopus bimaculoides | reverse complement strand
TTTTCTTCTTGTTTTGCCTTTGTGAGTTACAAGTAATGCTATCTGTTGGAGTCTCAGCTTTTTAGCTGCTATTTCTGAACTTCGGTATGTGGTGAAGCAACTATTTGCTGATCCCTTAATTATGTTTATATATATAGCTATAGATATATATATATATATGTGTGTATGTATGTATGTACACACCCAAACAGAGGCGTCATTCGCAGCCGCGTGTGAGTTGGTGTCGGGAGACACGGTGCTTATCAGGAAAGTTATATTTAGACGTCCACGCACTGTGGCGAGCAGTCGCTGTCACCGGCTGACCGCTGGAGAGGATGGCAGACAGAGGGTTGGTGGGCAACAGGCTGCTCAAAAGGCACTTGACTTACATACACACACACATACATACATACATACATACATACATACGTACATAGGACAACGGAGTGTGATTTGAGGGCGATTTGGCTGCTATTTCTACCAGAGCACTCACGTAGGAGTCTCTTTCATTGGCTCATACATACATACATACATACATCCATGCATACATACATATATATACATGCAAACATACATACATACAAACGTACATACATTCATACATACATACATATATATATATATATATATATATACACTCTTTTACTCTTTTACTTGTTTCAGTCATTTGACTGTGGCCATGCTGGAGCACCACCTTTTTAGTCGAGCTAATCGACCCCAAGACTTATTCTTTTTGTAAGCCTAGTACTTATTCTATCGGTCTCTTTTTGCCGAACCGCTAGTGTTACGGGGTCGTAAGCACACCAGCATCGGTTGTCAAGCAAGGTTGGGGTGTGTGTGACAAATTAATAAATAATTAACAAATTAATAAATAAAAATACGGTACAGTACAGTATATAACACATTAATTAAAATATATTATAAGAAAATACGTAGTGTACCATAGATGAGTTAACAAAGAATCACACATACTGTATGGAAAACGAAAAATGGGAGGCAAGTGTGATGTGGTGTTTTACATTTATAATAAGATACAATTGCAGCGTGGAAGGTGTTTATAAGCCGCTTAAAACACACAAAAACCGTTAGATTCACTTCAAAATTTTAATTTAATTTGCCAAACTATTTTCGTCAAATGTTGAAGTGAATTTAACGGTTTTTCTGTGTTTCTTAAATGGCTTATAAACACCTTCCACGCTGCAGTTGTTTTCTTTCCAGCACACGATCTCAGATCAGGTCACTTGCTATGCAAGTACATCACTATAATAAAATAAATATCTACAAATTATAAAAAATGATAAACAGTACACGCAGTTACAGTACTGTTTCTACTTCGCGGATTTTCACCTATCGCGGCGGCGTGGGAGGGGGTGAGGGGGGGTTAACGTAACACCCACGATAGTTGAGCGATTACTGTATATATGTGTGTGTGTTGTGTGCGTTTGTCTGCGCATTATGCTGCACAAACACACCGCATCATCACTTAAGACTGATGGCTCCCTAGTTCCTCTCAAAATAGCTGAAAGAAGGATCTTCTGATGGCGATCCTTCATCTTCCGGTCATCTTAGCCAATGGCTGGCTACTGGATGGAATGCTGTGTTAACTATGAATAAAATCAAGGTAGCTCAGCGCGCTTTTCCCCTTACTAACATCCGTGTTTACTTACAGGAGTTTTGTGGAGATGGCAGTATAGATAGATCAGTGGATTCCAACCATTTTCTTTATGTATGTGCCCCTTTGTTTACTGTTTTATTCTTGTGGGTACCCATAGCCATTCGATGTTGAAAAACTAGTTTTATAGGTACCTGTCCAAGGGGCTACGCAGTGGGACTGAACCCAGAACCGTGTGGTTGATAAGCAAGCATTTACCACATAGACACTCCTTCGCCTATACCTACATACATATATACATACATACATACATACACACACACACACACACACACACACACACACACACACACACACACACACATATATATATATATATATATATATTTATCCGGATGAATTTATCTTCGTCCTTTGATAGGAATTTTTTTTTCCATAGATTTCTGTTTACGAATTTTTAAATTGTATAGCTATGTAATGAAATAATCAATATAAAACTTAATTAATTAAGCAAAGTTCAATAAATTTCCCCAAGTAAATGAAATGAAGCAGATTGGATGTTAGAATGGATTATGCTTTTATTTCATATTCGCAGGCGATTGTTACATATTAGATATTTATATATTAAATATTTAAGCAGCCGAGTCCTTTAGTCTCGATTCATATAATTGTGAGGAGAAGAATGAATATACGTTGACCTAAATAATAATGATGACTAAGAAAAAAAATCTGTGTATATTCTAAACGTCTTTTTGGTTATTTTTATTTTCCTTTGAATCTCACCTACTGAAGTATACAAATTCGACCTTTATGATGTTCTCTTTATGGAAATCTTCGTCCTTTTGCCAGAAACAATTGTCTTGTGTAGGCTGAACTATGTCAAACGTGGGGGATCAAATATAGGCACATACATAGCTATGTATATTTTGTAGCCCGCTCGCCCGACTGCTGTTGATTTTCTGCTGTAAGTTTGGGGTTTAAATGAGGTTTATAACTCTTATTTCTAGCAGGCAGGTGCATTTGTGTGCCCTTATGATTGTTATATATATACGCACGAACACACACTTATACTCAGACGCACACACAACCTCCTTCGCGCAGGCACACACACACATGCACACACACACACATGCACACACACGGACACACACACGTACGCACACACATACACGCACAGACACACATGCACACACACACACATATTTTCTTACACATTCATGCACACAAGTATACTCTCAAGTACTGGCACATACATACACACACATATATATATATACATATAAACAAACACACACAACTGAACACATACACACACATATGTATATTTCCACACATATTCATACACACATGTATACTCTCGTAAACGAGGACGTAGATACATACATACACGCACATATATACATATAAACAAACACACACACACACAGCTGCACCTCCCCCCCACGACCTCACCTCCTCCATTTTACTAATCTCTGCCACAAACCATTGTCACAGTGAAGTGTTTACATCCGGGTGAGTAGGGAATAAACAGCACAGAGGCAGTGGTAGTTGTTCTTGCTGTTTCGTGTATTATGTACGTGTGAGTGTGTGTGTATGTATGTGTGTGTGTTTGTATGTATGGCTGTATGTATATATGCGCGTATGTATGTATACGTGTGCATGTGTATGTCATTATTTAGTTCTATTTCAAGACTTCTTATTTCTTTATTGCCCACAAGGGGGCTAAACATAGAGGAGACAAGCAGGGACAGACAAAGGGATTAAGTCGATTACATCGACCCCAGTGCGTAACTGGTACTTAATTTATCGACCCCCGAAAGGATGAAAGGCAAAGTCGACCTCGGCGGAATTTGAACTCAGAACGAAACGGCAGAGGAAATACCGCTAAGCATTTCGCCCGGCCCCCTAACGTTTCTGCCAGCTCGCCGCCTTAATTTCAAGACTTCTTGCCAATAAAGAGCCGGTTTCTAACCTAGATCCAAGGCTCCCTCACTGGAATTTCAACATCAGCAACAGGGTATTTTTGTATGTATGTATGTATGCATGCAGGCTTGTATGTTTTGCTTTATGTATGTATTCCCATGCGTATAGTTACCATATCTATCCATGCTCATATATATTTAAATGATAAACTTCTGGAAAGTTTTACAGATTTTGACAGTTCCAGTGATGGATTGGATCTGTAGTCTTTGAATCAGCTTTCTCCTTTCTGGTTTTGCGAAGCCTAATTTCTCAAGATTGGCATTTAGGCAGTGTGCTACATATCCCAAAGCCCCGAGTGTGTGTATGCATGTAGTTATGTATGTAAGAGTGTGTGTGTGTATGTATGCATGTATATGTGTGGACCTTTTCATGTATGTATGTATGTAGAAATGTATGCTTGTATTACGATATTTTCTGTATCATATTACAGTCTACGTTGTCTTAAATAGCGCTTTTGAATTTTTATGCAATAATATGCAATAATATTTAGCTGCTATATCTAGCGGGTCGAGTAAGGTTTCTTCTGTACACTCAAATCCTCTGAGTTCATCAGGACGGGATGAGTGTGTGCACGTGCTTGGCTATTCTTAGCATACGCAACCGCCACCACCATCACTTCCAAGCCACGTCATGCCCCTTCCCCCCCATCTTTGTACCATTGAGGTGACGTCACCAGCAATTGTCTTCGCTCACTTCTAAGGAGCCATTCGCCTCCCCCTTTTGACCCTCTCCCGTTTCTTTCCCCCTCCTGTCTCTGACACACGCGTACACACGTTTAGGGAAGTACATACTGGCACACAGAGATAGTATGTACATGCATGTGTGCGAGAATGTGTATAAATATGTACAAACGTATGTATGTATGTATGTATGTATGTATGTAGGTAGTTATCTATCTATCTATCTATCTATCTATCTATCTATCTATCTATCTATCTATCTATTCATCTATCTAAGGATATGCATAGACACGCACGCATACATAAGGGTATCTAGCTAACGCGCAGACATCGTGTATGTGTGTGCGTGTGTGTGTGTGTGTGTGTGAGTGTGTGTAAGTGTATGCATATATATATATATAATCATACGTGTATATCTGCATACATACACACACACACGCATATATATATATATATATATATACATGTGTGTGTGTGTGTGTGTGTGTGTGCGTGTATACATATATGTATGTCCATCTATATATATATATATGATTCATACACATGTATGTACATATATACGT
>NW_026401590.1:13382-13754 GCF_001194135.2 Octopus bimaculoides | reverse complement strand
GTGTGTGTGTGTGTGTGTGTGTGAGTGTGTGTGTGTGTGTGTGCGTGTATACATATATGTATGTACATCTATATATATATATATGATTCATACACATGTATGTACATATATACGTACCTATATGTGTGTATATCTATATATATATGTATGTGTGTATATATACACACACATATACATATTTTTTTTCTATTCTCTGTTTATTTCTTCGCGTTCGTTTCTGTTGAAGAGCATAGACTCGAAACATAAAAGACTTTCTCACCTTCCCGAACATCAATCTAATTACACCCGTCTTCGTCTTTTGTTTTTCTTTAAATTTCATATATATATATGTATGTATATAGGGTATCATTTGTATTTTTCCTCTTTGCATCA
>NW_026401590.1:11449-12392 GCF_001194135.2 Octopus bimaculoides | reverse complement strand
TATATATATATATATATGTATATGCATACCTACATCAAGTTATTTATGTATCTGTTTATCTGACTGTATGTATGTATGTATATATATATATATGGGAGATATATATATATATATATATATATATATATATACATATACATACCCACATACATTAGCGGATGGATGTATTTAGATAGCGTGATATATTCAACACCCACTTCCTTCTAATAACTCTTTTGTATGTGTTCATCTGTTTGTATATAATATACATCCATATACCCATACACACACATATATGTATGCATACATGCAAATACACACACACAAACACATACATTTATGCAGTTTTTTTAATGTTTTTCACGCAAAAACCATTCGGTCCTCCGTCCGTACGTTTTTCACGGGAGTTGTTTGGGCAAAATGCCTGATAGCCTCTCCGTTTTCCGTATATGTCCCAGGGTACAATATGTATGTGTGCGGACGCATTAGTGACAGTAGGTATACGAATTTAGGACCAATCCAAATATATATGAGCGGTATTTGAACCGGTAAAGGCTTGTCACTTCCATTCGTCATGGTAAAAATAGATTCTTGTTGAAGACAACCAGTAAACTACCTAAGCTTGACTCTCTAATCAGCTCTGGGTTGTCTCTCTCAGTAACTGGTCCTGAGGAGGAAAAAAGAGTATGAAATTCACACCCCATTCCAACAGAGGGCGCTCTGAACTGGCCATAGGGATTTAACGCAGTTCTATATTTAAGAGATGACAAATTATGTACATTATTTACAATATTTACATTTACATTTGACGGATATGTGTCCTCGTCTGGTTTGTTGTTAAGACAACGTTTCGGCTGATATACTCTCCAGCCTTCATCAGGTGTTCTGGGGAAATTTCGAACCTGGGTTCTCATTCCTAAGGTATTTTTCCGATGTTATTATTATTATCATCATCATCATTATT
>NW_026401590.1:5636-7366 GCF_001194135.2 Octopus bimaculoides | reverse complement strand
TATATATGTATACACATATATATAAATATACATACACATATACAGATATGTACATGTATACATACATATCTATATATGCACATACACGTACATATATATACATTTTACTATTTTATTCTGGTGGATCCCCCATAGCAATTCGATGTTTAAAATCTAGTTTTACGGAAATTTCTCTCAAAATTCCTATTTCGTTTTTCACACATTCCCTTGCGTAGGTTTTCTACAGAACTCTCTGAGAAAACACGTTCCAGGGACTTGGAACGTGTTGAATTATGTAAAACATCAGAGAAGGAAACCCAAGTGTTTCTGGCATTAAATATATCTAAAGCAACCCCATTTTTTTTGTTAAATTATGTAAAATGCTACGAGAAACAAACCTAGTTGTTTCTTGTAATAAATTTGTCTAACGCAAAATTGTTTTCGTGGACCCTTTAGATAATACTATGGACCCTGAATTTACTGTATTGCTTGTGTGGACCCCAAAAATCTTACATAGATACCCCAGTGTCCATATTGGACCTAGATTGATAATTTAGATTCTAAAGTATCTGAACCTTATTTTATCTTGTTTTTTCTAGGTATCATGTCATTAGAGACCCCTAAATCAAAATCTACAGACAATTACAAAGGCGTGTGTACGACAAACCAGCTCCTCTCGGCCCATTGCTACCCCAAATCTGGTAAGTCATTTATATATATTCATTAATTCTCTTTTATTAATTAACATTAATATATAATGCTTTCATGAATTGCCTCGCTTCATAAAACGTTTAATTACTAAACCACTGTCTATGTCATGCTGACGAAATCTAAAAAGAATGAAAAAGTACTTTATATCATTATCAGCGACGAGAAAATTTAAGAACGTCGTATTATTCATGAAAAAATTTATTAAATACGTGAATTCTATACATTTCTTTTCCTTCTGATTCTTTTATTTCAGTTTCAAATTTTTAATCCTTTTGTTCATATTGCGACCAAATAATTATCTCCTTTGTAATTCATTGTTATTTCATATACTTACAAACTAATTAAAATTAATTATCATATTAATATTATATATATTGTTACTCGTATGAAAGATGACTGCATTCCAAAAATTCTTTTGCATGGCCAACAAGTGGAAGGATACTGCGGTAAAGGAAGACTTATCCTTCAAATTAATAAACTAATTGAAAAAATTAATTTAATTTAAATTTGCCACGTACGACTCTCGTCAGCATTATTTTTTAATTAGTTTATTTTATTTCAACGCTTTACTCGAAACTATGGTCCACTATTAACCTACTGTAATTTTGAAAGAAACTTTTATACATCTCACCCGCTTTACAGATATGTCCTATGAAGGTTTATTATTGTGGATGTTCCTTGGAGTATCTATTTTTCAACATGTAAGGAAGTAGTTTTTAGACAGACGACAACTGATGAAAGCAGGGTTCGCCACCATCCCCTGCCGGAGCCTCGTGGAGCTTTTTAGGTATTTTCGCTCTATAAACACTCACAACGCCCGGTCTGGGAATCGAAACCGCCATCCTATGACTCCGAGTCCGCTGCCCTAACCACTGGGCCATTGCGCCTCCATTTACATAGACATATATAAACACATACATACATACGTGTATATATTTATGTTTTATGCATGTGTCTGCATATATGTTGATAATATATTAGTCTGCACATACGTTTGTGTGTGTGTGTGTGTGTGAGTGTAGTATGCATTCCTACACACA
>NW_026401590.1:0-1220 GCF_001194135.2 Octopus bimaculoides | reverse complement strand
AATAAAAAGAATAAATATATCAACTTCGAACTCCGTTGATCGCTATTAACAATATTACAACTATTATCGAAACCACCGCTGCCACCACCACCACCAATTCCACTGCCACCACCACCACCACTACCACCACCACCAATTCCACTGCCACCACCACCACCATCACTACCACCACGGCCGTTGCTGTTCGACACATTGCCGCGATAACCACGTTTCAAGATGGCTGCAAACACAATTACTCCCAATTGTGAACCGTTTTATTTGACGGAGAAAATGTGTGCGTATGCGTGTATGTCTATGTATGATTGTATGTACGTAGATAGCTATGTATGCATGTATGTATGTATGTATTGATGGATGGATGTAAGTATATATGTATGTATGTGTGCACGTATGTGAGTGTATATATATGTGTGTATATGTGTGTGTATGTATGTATGTATGTATGTATGCACGTATGTATGTATGCATGTATGTATGTATGCATGTGTGTGTATGCATGTATTATGTGTGTGTGTATGAATGTATGTATGCGCGTGTCTATGCATATATGTGTGTCTATGTACGTATGTATGCCTGTACGTATGTATGCTCATGGTCCCGGTTTCCCGGTTTCTATGGCGTATGTGTTTCTATGGCGTATTATATCGATAATATAAATACCAGTTGAATATTGGGGTCGACTTAATCGACTTACTCCCTCCCCGAAATTGTTGGCGTTGTGCCAAAATTTGAAATCAATATATCTCAGACCTTGAGCTGGCAAGATCTTATCGGTATTTCGACATCGATATTGTGTCGTATAGGCAGCTAGAAACGATGTTTCTTGTGGCTAAGCAACAATAACATCGTCCCTTCCAGGTAGGCCACATTATATATATAAGTTTTTTTCACTCTCTCCCCGTTTATTTTCTCTATTCCTTTCTGTTGAAGGGCGTAGGCTCGAAACGTAAAAGACTTCCTCATTTTTCCCGAGCGTTAAACTAATACACTTGCTTGTTGTTCATACAGCTGTCTTTGTCTTTTGTTTTTCTATAGAATTCAACCACATATATATGTGTATGTTTGTGTGTTTTAGTCTTCTTACCTTGATGTTGTTATAATTTTAAACGGGGGTTGCTGTATCGGACGCGGTCGTTTTTGTTTCCTTTCTTATGCGAAAACATTCCTCGCCATGGAGTACGGTATCTTATTGGATCTTCCCCCCCCCCATATTTTAAGCC
>NW_026401589.1:0-501 GCF_001194135.2 Octopus bimaculoides | reverse complement strand
ATATATATATATGTATGTATGTATGTATGTATATACATATATGTATATATGTATATTTATATATATATGTATAAATTCATTTAATATTTCTGTTAGTTTATATTCTAATAAACATTAATGTCACGTTTATAATTTTAGCTGAACTAAAATTTTAATAAGATAAGTATTACATTTATGTTTAATAATATTGTTAAACATTTTATTTATTGGTAAAATAAGTGTTTTTATAGAAATTCATTTATTATATATTGTTAGCTGATATTCTAATAAACGATATGTTAATAGTATCAAGTTTAATTTTACTTTAAACTATAGCTTCGATAAGTGTAATATCGTTAAATATTTTTCTTTTATTTATTAGTAAAATAAGTTCTTTTACTTCTTGATATAATAAGTATTTTTATATAAATTCATTTGTTATTTATTGTTGGTGGATATATATACATTTATTTTATTATTGTTGTTGTTGTATTTTGACCCGAAGATTAGCTATATTTTTGA
>NW_026401588.1:0-678 GCF_001194135.2 Octopus bimaculoides | reverse complement strand
GAAAGTCAGGTATACATCTAAAGATGTATAACCCACTTTCTACTAAAATACTATATCCGCACCAAACGTCTCCCAGTGAAATATAATGTAGCTTAACCTATAAACTATGAATATTGTTATTTTATTGTATTTTATTGAAAGGAATATGAACATAAATAGCTTGAAACTTACCGAGGCTGCAAGAGATTTCAACGAATTACCAACCGGGATGAAGAATACAAATGATGTTGCCCAGAACACAAACCTTCTCTAGCGACTAAAGTGAAAAATGTATTTGTTACTAAGTAAATATCATGATGTTCAGATAGGTTCATTGTTAATCACAACTCATTTACATAATTTAATTTTGTTCGGCATAATTTATACAGTCTATACATCCATGCTGCTTTTATATTAAAATGTCATCAAAAGCATAAAATTTTTGTTTAATAAATAATTCATTGCCTTCTGCTCATATTTTACGTAAATCGTAGGTATACTAATTTGATTTCTTTTCTTTGATTATAAATTATAATTATTTCAATATGAATACAAGGTTTAAATCTGCCTAACTGGTTCACTCAATGGATGATAGCTGTTTTCTTTGTTTTTTGTCTTTCTCGTTCCCATTTTAGCTGTTTGCCATCAGTCTATCTATCTATCTACCTATCTATTTATCTCTCTCTCTCTCTCTCTCTC
>NW_026401587.1:113-365 GCF_001194135.2 Octopus bimaculoides | reverse complement strand
AATTGAAAGGCGCGCAACGTCAGCCAGTTGCTCCGCTGAGCCTACTTGTCAACTATAAATAGAGTAGGCAAGGAGTTGGACAGTTAATTCACTTCTGTGTAACTGACGCAATGCCACCAGCACCAGCAACTGCTTCGAAAGGAGCCAAGAAGGCCTCCAAGGCCAAGGCCACTCGCCCTGCCGGAGACAAGAAACGAAAGAGGAAGAGGAAGGAAAGTTATTCCATCTACATCTACAAAGTAATGAAACAAG
>NW_026401587.1:0-103 GCF_001194135.2 Octopus bimaculoides | reverse complement strand
GTAATGAAACAAGTCCACCCCGACACTGGCATCTCCAGCAAAGCTATGTCCATCATGAACAGTTTCGTCAACGATCTGTTCGAAAGAATAGCTTCTGAAGCCA
>NW_026401586.1:0-268 GCF_001194135.2 Octopus bimaculoides | reverse complement strand
ATGTATGTGTGTATATATGTATGCATGTATGTATGTATGTTTGTATGTATGTATGTGTATGTATGTGTGTATGTATGTACGTGTGTGTGTATGTATGTATGCATGTATGCATGCATGTATCTATGCATGTATGTATGTGTGTATGAATGTTTGTATGCATGTATGTATGTATGCATATATGCATGCATGCCTGCATGTATGTATGTGTGTATGTGTGTATGTATGTATGGACACATACATATGTATATATTTATATATATATATATAT
>NW_026401585.1:0-745 GCF_001194135.2 Octopus bimaculoides | reverse complement strand
TGTGTGTGTGTGTGTGTGTGTGTGTGTGTGTGTGTGTGTGTAGGCCACAGTTGTGCCTTTCAGGTGGTTAACAACCGATCAAAGATGAAATATTTCCCACTCCCAAACAGGAAGTCAAGTATTTGAGATGTAGTTTGACGATGTTATTGATGAGAGGTCACCATGCACAATTAGCGGAACTTTTCAAGTTTGTAGACATAATGGGACACCCCGGAAATGGTCGAACGTCCTTCACACTGCAATGGAGAATCCTGACCAAAGAATTGATGAAAGCGAGATTGGAGTGTATACGCAAGCAAATTTGACAAGTGTTCCAACCAGACACGTTGAGATGATTTGTTTAACGTCAAGGACATTTTGCTTTCTACAAAGTTCTCGAGATCAAAAGGTCACGACAGTAGTGCGAATACATGTCCAGACTGTCACTTTGGACCACAGCTTACGATTCGTCTCTTAATCTTGCTGCCAAAGACCAGAGCTTATTGACCCAAAACTATCAAGCCAATGTGATGAAAAATGGTGTAGATACAAAGTGCCGATGGGATCGAAACAGTGGACCACCTATTCTCTGGATGGAAGATTTTAGCATCTGTAGAATACAAATCAAGACATGACAGAGTTGGCCAATATCTACACTGGATAATGTGTTGGCATTATGAAAATAAAACTGCCGACAAGTAGTACAAACACCACCATGAGGCTGTAACTGAGGGAGAAAATGTAACTATTCTTTGGGACTTCCCAG
>NW_026401584.1:0-234 GCF_001194135.2 Octopus bimaculoides | reverse complement strand
AGAGTTAGGGTTATGAGTATTTTTGCCAAATTTGGTGAAAATCTGTTCAAGACACCGCCACAAATTTTTCACCAAATTTAGCAAAAATACTCACAGACCTAACCCTAACACTAAAACCCTAACCCTGACCCCAAAACCCTAACCCTAAATCCCTAACCCTAAAACCCTAACCCTGGCCCTAAAACCGAACCCTAACCCTAACTCTAAAACCCTATCCCTAACCCTAAAACCCTA
>NW_026401583.1:0-370 GCF_001194135.2 Octopus bimaculoides | reverse complement strand
GTTGATTGGGAGAGGGAGGGCACAAGACTGAGATGAATTGAGGAAGGGTGCCCAGTGGTTGTTCGAGATTTGAAAATGAAGCACGAAAAGATTAAGACAACTCTTAGAAGGAATGAACCTGTGGAGAATAAGGGAGTGTTGCTTTTTGTGTGTGTGTGTGCGATTTGTGGAAGGAGGTGCTTGAATCGTCCGGGCCTGGTCATCCATCAGAGAACTCACAGGAATCGACCGATGGTAAATTGTGATATGGCTATTGTTCACAGCAGACCATGTACAACGTGTGGAAAGGTGTGCCTCTCAGGTGGAGGATTGAAAAGGTATGTCAAAAGATATCATACTGTGGCACCTGTTCCTTCTGCCAGCCAGCATA
>NW_026401582.1:0-356 GCF_001194135.2 Octopus bimaculoides | reverse complement strand
ACATACATATATACATACATACATATATATATACATACATATATGTATGTGTGTGTGTGTGTACGTAAATGCTTGTATGTGCGTATGTCTGTGTATGTAAATGTAAATAATCCCAAACCACGCATGTATACATGAACGGTGAAAGGTAAATCTGGGAGGGACACGATTAGAATATAACTTGCATGCACAAAATATAAATATACTATCTACATACCACTCTACATCTATTCATAGGTGCATAACAAACACAGGGTGACATATAAACACAAGCACATGACTAAATGCAAATATGCACATTATTTATCTATCTACATAAATATATACATACATACATATATATATATATATATATATAT
>NW_026401581.1:0-509 GCF_001194135.2 Octopus bimaculoides | reverse complement strand
CTCTCTCTCTCCCTCCCTCCCCTCTCTCTCTCTCTCTCTCTCACTCACCCTCCCTCTCCCTCTCTCTCACCCTCTCTCTCATCACACACCATTGTCAATTTCACACCTGATCATCACACATTGCTTAACAATCTTTCCTTTCACACACCAATCCAGTTTGTTTATATAACTTTGTGATTTCCTTCTTTAAGTCTTGTTTTTTGTCTTTTTGTCTTTTTGTCTTCTCGCTTTTTACATATCCTGCGCACGTTCACACTCACGCGCGCACACATGCCTAAACGCACAAACTTCCTACAATGTATTCACAGCCATACAGTCACACACTCACACACACATGTATAAATGTGTGTGTGTGTGTATGTATGTACATGTGTGTGTATACATACACACATACATAAATACATACATAAATACATATATGCATATATTCACATAAGGACATTATTGCTTTGCATGTGATGCTATAAGTGTGTGTGTGTGTGTGTGTGTGTGTGTGTGTGTGTGTGTGT
>NW_026401580.1:0-223 GCF_001194135.2 Octopus bimaculoides | reverse complement strand
GTGTGTGTGTGTGTGTATATATTTGATTTTGCTTACAATAAATTTTATTGAAGTTTATTAAAGGGTACATTTCCATTTTCTTATTTACATTTGAATGATTACAAACTATGGTTTATATAGAAACCTATCATTTTCCCTAAACATATTAGGTATTCAACCAGTAACTCCTTGAATGTTACCATCCCTTAATTAGGGCTAATTTAACCTCTAATGGAACTTATAT
>NW_026401579.1:0-317 GCF_001194135.2 Octopus bimaculoides | reverse complement strand
GTATGTATGTATGTATGTAATGTATGTATGTATGTATGCATATATGTATGCATGTATGTATGTGTGTGTATGTATGTATGCATGTATGTATGAATGAGTGTGTATGTATTCCGTGTCTCTGTGTGTGTTTGTGTGTTTGTGTGTTTGCGTTCGTGTATATGTGCGTGAACAGGGATGAGGTTATTGTCATATACACGCACACGCACATGTGTATGTGCGTGCGTGCATGTTTGCATGCCTGTGTACGTGCGTGCATGTTTGAATGCATGTGTGCGTGCGTGTTTGTGTGTGTGTGTGTGTATGTGTGTGTATGTGTG
>NW_026401578.1:0-382 GCF_001194135.2 Octopus bimaculoides | reverse complement strand
GATCAACTGGAACCTTCGACGTCGTAAGCGACGGAGTGCCAACAACAAACAAATATATTTATTTATTCAGTCTCAATATCCCGCGGTCTAAATTATCCTAAATGCGTTTCCTTGGTTTAGATTTTACAGTGAAGGTTTTAAGGAGATTTATCTGCTGTTTCTATCAGGTTGAGTTTCCGACCAGTGAAGCTACCCTTTTTTCATCTATTTGCTTTTTAGCATTCAGAAAATCATTTGCCATTGTGTTCGTAGTTGCTTTTATTTTTTTGTTGTTATTGATACTGTAGTTGTTTTCTCGATAAAACGTGACCAGGGTAAAGGAAGGGAACTGATATGCATACGTGTGTGTGTGTGTGTGTGTGTGTGTGTGTGTGTGTTTTAT
>NW_026401577.1:0-434 GCF_001194135.2 Octopus bimaculoides | reverse complement strand
TTGTCAAAGTTCAACCACCGGAAGAATTATTATTAACAGAGAAAAAAAAACAATTATTTTTAAAGTTTACTGCAAAAAAAGGAAGGAAAATCGAGCGAATGAGCGAAGAAAGAATTGAACAAGGTCTAAAGCCCATTTGGCAGGACATTACGTATCTAGCAAGAGGCAAAAAATTCGGTACCATTGAGGTACATTTTAAAAACAGTGAAACTGCACAAGTGCACTCTGTAAAATCCTTGGAAACCGAGGATATAATTTTGATACCGATTTACATGGGGATGAGGACATCCAATGTAAAAATAACAAAGGTCCCACCTCAAATTGACCCAATGTGGTTGATGGCGGCGGTCCTGGCAAAGAAAGTAAGTGAGGTAAATATACTTAAAGCTATCGTCACCGAAAAACCATATTGGATAGGCCACACGGTCCACTTA
>NW_026401576.1:137-630 GCF_001194135.2 Octopus bimaculoides | reverse complement strand
GATAAATGGGCAGACCCTAGAGGTCCCTTTGTTTTTTGAAGCTGCACTAAGTACCGACGCTAGAATGACTTCGTTTTAATCACTTTATTTTAACTGGAAAATATTTTACCACTTTACGCTTATGTGTTTGTTTTGCAAAATTCTTGATGTGAAAACGTGTGTTGAAACAGACAGTGTTACACTCAGGAATGGTCACAGACGTTGCACAAACTTCACTAGTTAATGTTTCATTTTTTAGGAATTGCTAAAAGTGAATAGGAATATATTTGAGACATTGGCTGGAGTTGTAGCAGCTGTAAGGAAAGAAATTATTCTCATGTTCAATTAGTCATCAGTCCTCCGCCAGACAACAACTATTTGTCAGATTCTAGTAAAAAAACTTTGTAGCAGATACGTTTTGAACTGAAATTAATTACTTTGTAATCTGTTTGTTTTGTTGTCAGAGAGACTTTAGTCTCTCTCTATCACCTTTCAACAGCATTATATATGAAGA
>NW_026401576.1:0-127 GCF_001194135.2 Octopus bimaculoides | reverse complement strand
GAGACTTTAGTCTCTCTCTATCACCTTTCAACAGCATTATATATGAAGAGGCATTAGAACAATTTTTCAACATAATAAAAAATAAGTTTTATTTTTTTGATGATGCTTGGTTTCACAATTCCTGTCA
>NW_026401575.1:0-272 GCF_001194135.2 Octopus bimaculoides | reverse complement strand
GTTGTAACTCCGAGTGGTCGTTAAATAGGTAGGTCGTTAAATGAGGACAGCCTGTAAATCCATATAGCTCTTAGGTTAATATTTTACGACTTAATAACCTGATATAATTACTATACAACATATAGTAAATTTCTTCCCCAAGTAATACCTGAATCGAAACAGGAATACCTTCTGCTTATATCCAGAATTGTTTATAATCTCAACCTTATTTCTAAAGTCTATGAATGTCTTACACCTTAGAATTAATTGAAACAGACAGTTACCCCCCCCCC
>NW_026401574.1:0-1089 GCF_001194135.2 Octopus bimaculoides | reverse complement strand
TGTGGTAAGTAGCTTGCTTACCAACCACATGGTTCCGAGATCAGTCCCACAGCGCGGCACCTTGGGCAACTGTGTCTTCTACTGTAGCCTCAGGCTGACCAAAACCTTCTGACTGGATTTGGTAGATGGAAACTGAAAGAAGCCTGTCGTATATAAATATATATGTTTGCGTGTGTGTGCGTGTTTCTGTGTCTGTGTTTGTCCCCCACCATCACCACCACCAGATAGGTAGGTAGGTAGGTAGGTAGGTAGGTAGAGAGAGAGAGAGATAAATAGATAGATAGTTTGATAGATTGATAGATAGATAAAAGGATATATAGATAAATAAACAGATAGATAGTCAGACAGACAGACAGATAGATAGATAAACAGGTAGATAGATAGAGAGACAAAAAGACAGAGAGATAGATAGATAGACAAAAAGACAGAGAGATAGATAGATAGTTAGACAGATAGATAGATAGATAGATAGATAGATAGATAGATAGATAGATAGATAGATAGATAGATAGACAGGTAGATAGATAGATAGGTAGATAGATAACTTTCTTTTATTAGCTACACAGGGCTGCACACAGACGGGACAAATACAACTGTAGATAGACAGGTAGAAAGATAGATAGATAGACAGGTAGATAGATAGGCAGATAGATAGATAGATACATGGATGTGCAAATGAGCACACAAACACATGCACACAATTCAAAGCAAAAGTGAGCCAGGCAGATCAACATGTCTCATATCCTTTACTCTCACTCTCCCTCTCCCTCAGTTGAGAAACACTCTTCTACACAGTTCCCATCCTTTCTCCATTGTTTGTTCTATTTCCATTCACTTTACTGCCTTGGCTGTAAACCATTCTAATTGCAAATACATTCTTCTGCCTTCCTTTCTGCTTTTTTTTCCCCATTCTCAACTAAAGATCTCTGTCTCCTCAAGTTCTTCCTCATAAAGTTATCTTTTATACACTCAGTCCATTGTTTCAAAACTTATTTCCTCAAGACTGGTTGGATATATAATACACATATCCATATGTGTGTATATGTATACATATATATATACATATATATATACATACATATATACATA
>NW_026401573.1:0-430 GCF_001194135.2 Octopus bimaculoides | reverse complement strand
AATAGTACTCAAATACCAGAGGTAGAGTAATATGCTCAATTACTGAGTTTTCACATTCCTGTTTGCTGGACAGTTTTGATTCTCAACCAAAACTGTCTGACAAACAGGAATGTGAAACTCTGAGTAACAGTTTTCATGATGTCTTTGCATTGCAGCTTTATTAATAAAGTATATATATATATATATATGTAAGCACTGTGCGATCAGGAGAGGTGATGAAGAATGGCTCCTTTAGCACATCGCACAGTTGATACAAATAAAAATATGAAAAGAGGACAAATGTGTATAAGTGCCAGAAGGAAAAGAGTGACACGACCAGTAGAATGTTTAAGAGAAGATTTTATTTATATGTTAACATGTGTGTCTGTGTGAGTGTGACTTATAAACATAATAATAGACAGGCCGTCATGTATACAAAGTGTATGTGTAA
>NW_026401571.1:0-245 GCF_001194135.2 Octopus bimaculoides | reverse complement strand
TGTGTGTGTACATGTGTGTATTATATGCACTATATACATACGTATGTACTTTCTTAATCTTTTACTAATTTTAGTAATTAGATTAAGTCCATACATGTGTGTTTGTGAGTATGCGTATGTGGTGTATAGACGGATCGATACACATACACAGGCATAAATATATAGATAGATGTATGTGCGTATGTATTGTATAGCTGTGTATGTGCATATCTATCTATCTATCTATCTATCTATCTATCTATCTA
>NW_026401570.1:0-345 GCF_001194135.2 Octopus bimaculoides | reverse complement strand
ATGCTAAGGGGACAAATACAGACACACATACATATATACACATATATATATATTTATTTATATATATTTATTTATATATATTTTTGGGACAATATTGTGCTGATGAACGAAGTCTAGATTCATTCTAGTAATCGCGAAATCGTCGATACACAATTAAGTCTATTTTAAAATTAAGTTGGTCATCTTCTGTTGGTTGTTTTTTCCTCGCATAGGTACTAAATGTGGTTATTTTGAGAAGTCCACTGTGTGGCGTTATTATTTTTCCATAATAATGCCCTTTATATAAATATAAACGCATATATATACATATATACGACAGGCTTCTTTCAGTTTACGTCTACCAAA
>NW_026401569.1:187-294 GCF_001194135.2 Octopus bimaculoides | reverse complement strand
CATGCATACATTCACATACATGCATGCATACATATACATCCATATATACATACACATATGCATGCCTACATACATACACACACACACATGCATGCTTACATACATAC
>NW_026401569.1:0-135 GCF_001194135.2 Octopus bimaculoides | reverse complement strand
GCATGCATATGTGCATACACACACACAGCTGCATACATATATACACACACACATGCATGCATACATACATACACACACACACAGCTGCATACATACATACACACACAGATGGGTGCATGCCTACATGCATGCATA
>NW_026401568.1:0-200 GCF_001194135.2 Octopus bimaculoides | reverse complement strand
GGTGGTGGTGGTGCTGGTGGTGTTCTTGATGTTCTTGTTATAATTGCAGTCATTATTAAGAATGTTATAATTGTATTTTTTTTATTTGTTATTGTGTTGTTTTGCATTGTTTTTATTGCCATTGTTGTTGTTGTTATTGTTCTTTCTGTTGTTATTGTTGATTTTGTTATCATTGTTGTTATGTCTGTTGTTGTTGTTGT
>NW_026401567.1:0-279 GCF_001194135.2 Octopus bimaculoides | reverse complement strand
ATATATATACATATATATATATGTATGAATATATATATACGTATGTATGTATGTGTGTATGTATGAATGCATGTGTGTGTGTGTGTGCGTGTATACACACAACCCACTTCTCTCAGTTACTACCTGCTAAATATACTCACAAAACTTAGCACTAATGTATTATATAATTTATATATATATCTGTCTACTAATCTTTCTCTCTACATATATCCTATAATAATTTATAAATTATATAGTACATTTACTCATTATCTATCTATCTATCTATCTATCTATCTA
>NW_026401566.1:0-443 GCF_001194135.2 Octopus bimaculoides | reverse complement strand
ACGTCAAAGACTTTCCGTATTCCCGAGCGTCATACTAATACATCCTTTGTGATTTATTTAATTTCTTGTTACCCATCTGTGCAGAACTGACGTTTCTGTTCTGTTGTGAAGCGTGCATATATGTATTTGAAAGACCTTTGCAAGTTAATTAATACGGTTTCTAATTATAAAGAATATATTTTTTAAGATTACTATTTTTTAAGGTTATAAAATCATTTATCTGGATGTTACTCTACTCTCCTTTACTCTTTTACTTGTTTCAGTCGTTTGACTGCGGCCATGCTGGAGCACCGCCTTTATAGTCGACCAAATCGACACGAGAGCTTATTCTTTATAAGCCTAGTACTTACTCTATCGGTCTCTTTTGTTGAACCGCTAAGTTATGGGGACGCAGACACACCAGCATCGGTTGTCAAGCGATGCTGGGGGGACCAACACCCCCC
>NW_026401565.1:0-1546 GCF_001194135.2 Octopus bimaculoides | reverse complement strand
GCTGTGTATATTTTAGAACATGTTCTAAAATATACACAGCCTTGGTTTTTTTTTATCTTCTTACGAAAAGTAAATCCTTGTATATGTATATATATACGTATGTATTGGGTTGTCCGGAAAGTTTGTGCCGATTTTTAAAAGAAAGAAAAAGGTCAATAAATACTTGCCATTACATTTTTAATCAACCAGATATGAACTATTTTGTTGCACAATGTGTCTCCATCTTTCCTTTAACTTGAAAATACCCTCTTCCCAGAACTGAGGTGGTTTCATGGCAAAGGATTCATCAAGGCGTTTTTATACATCATCCAAGGAATTGAAATTTTTACCATTAAGACTATTCTGCAGAGACCTGAATAAGTGAAAATCCAAAGGAGCAATATCTGGTGAATATGGAGGGTGGGGTAACACATCCCAGCTGAGCTGCAGCAATTTTTGTCTGATTCCCAAAGAAACGTGCGGTCTTGCATTACCATGTTGGAAAACAACACCCTTCCTGTTGGCCAATTCTGGACGTTTCTCTTCAATCGCTGCTTGTAACTTGTCCAGTTGTGTGCTGTATTTCTCAGAATTAATTGTCTGGTTACTTGGGAGAAGCTCATAGAACAGAATTCCTTTCCAATCCCACCAGAGACAAAGCAAGACTTTTTAGGGTGAAGACCCGCTTTTGGGGTGACTAAGGGTGGCTCATGTCGCTTACTCCAGGATCGCTTTCTCTAAACATTTCGGTAGATAATGCGTTTCTCATCACCTGTCACAATTTGCTTTAAAAAAGATGCGTTTTTATTCCTTTTATAAAACGAATCACAGATGGAAATGCGATCCAAAAGGTTCTTCTCACTCAACTTATGTCGTACCCAAACATAGTAGCGAAGCTTTACCAGGTGCTCATGAATGACGGATTTTGATAGGTTGAGGCTTTCTGCCAATTGTCGGATTGTGCAATGTGGGTTATTCTCAATTAATGACTTGATTTGGTCATCATCTGTAGTGGATGGTCTGCCTGATCGCTCTTTATCAGTAAGGCTACAATTTCCAGCTCAGAACCTTTCGAACCACTTCCATACAGTTCTTTCAGATAAAGAAACATCACCGTAAACTGCACATATTTCTTTGGTTGCTTGTGCGGCATTTTTCCCTTTACAGAAAAAGAAAAGCATCAAGTGCCAAAAATGAATTTTCTTATCTTCCATTTTAAAGGGTTACAGAATTAACACAGGTTATAGGAACATAAACCTTCTTCCACGAAAAGATAGCTTAAATGGAGTCCTATTTTATGAACTCAACCATGTTCTAAAATAAGTCAAAAGGTAAGCTACTATAAATTGGCACGAACTTTCTGGACAACCCAATATATATATAGCACGTATTCAGCATGAAGAACTTAATTGTGCTGCTTGAAAGCACACTGCTTGTGTAGTGAATGGCGAAAGCTTGGTCGGCAATGTTGGCAGTCGTGTATGCTTGTGAAGATCAGGGCTCATTAGGCACCAAATGAGCCACAAATGCAAAATATAAGTTAGTCCTAGAGTGCACAATGTTCCTG
>NW_026401564.1:0-817 GCF_001194135.2 Octopus bimaculoides | reverse complement strand
CAAGGTAACAACAGTGTACCTGTGATGTCAGGTAATCGAGGAGAGACATCGGACAGATATGGTCATTCGAGGAACCATTATTATCCTGAAGACTGGAAGACATCAACAATGAACCGGACACTTCAGAAGTCAACAAGGGTAAGCTTTTTTCACTCTTTTCTTACTATGTTGTTACTTTTCAAACACATCACCATTGTCTTAAATAATTTTGGCAATTACAAAGAATTTACTAAGATAACTGTTGAATTAGGCTGGTGTTCAGGACATGAATGAACATGAAATTTTGTTGGAAAATGTTTTTAATCTAGATCACTTTAAAACAGTAATTTTATTTCATGCAGCCATGTGTGGTGTCAGGTTGGATGGTATCGAAAGGGTTAATTTTATAATCTGTCACTAAATTTTTCTACTTCCTCCTCTTATTTCAGTTTGTCATCGTCATTATTATTCACTCCTGTATTGTTTATCATTCTCATCATTACCTTTCCTTTGATTCTGTTTAGTGTTGATTTGGAGTTTTGCCTGAAATTTATCTATCATGATGTTTTCATCTTAGGTTATTTCAATGTGGAAAATTCATACTCCCTATTTTAGTAAATTATTTATGCCTGGTACCATGTACAGATTTCACCCAAATGATCTAATTATATCAGTTTAGCATTACTGTCATCAGTCAGTATTCAAGTGATATCCTACTCTATTTGTTAATTTTAAGTTCCATATGTTCCAAAGTCCTCTCTATACCCTTAGCACTTCTGTTCTTTTATTAATTTGGTCACCAATCTAGAAGATATTACTATTTATATTTGATATTGAA
>NW_026401563.1:0-952 GCF_001194135.2 Octopus bimaculoides | reverse complement strand
TCGGAAAATTAGATAAAATAGTTACTTTCTTGCAAAAAATAATCCGTCCAATTTTCGAAATATTATGTCTCCCCTACTCCTCTCTCAGTGACTAGTAAAAGCTTTGAGAAGTGTATGCAATGAGAATCTAGCATATAGACACTCCCTAACTCCCTATCTATGTTCGTTTGTCTTTCCTTCCTTCCTCTCTCTCTCTCTCTCTCTCTCTCTCTCTCTTACTGACCTGTCAAAAGATATGCTAAGACGATATCATATATATTTTGTACCCCTTCCTCTCTCTGTCAGTGATTCCACAAATTTATCATAGGAAGTAATGCTTTCTGATAATAGCATAGTCCCCACCTCTCTATCTCTTTGTTAGCTGGTTCTGACCGGAACTAGAGCAGTTCTCAAGAACTGCTATAATTAGCCATAATTCTTGGAACAGCCTGGCGGTAAGTTTGAATTTTTTATCCAAAACATCTGTTTGCACTATTATATTTTTGGAGTGTTCTGAAAACAAAAATATTTAATTTGACTAACGTCATTTTTCCGTTTTTTTTTAAAATTTACTTACAATATACGCAGAAGCTTACACGCGTGTTACTTTTTTCCAAATGAGTGAAATGTGTGTTATAAACGATATTTTGAGAAATAGTTTTTCGAAAAGAGACTTCGATGGAAAACAATTAATTATAAACGGTGGGTGACCAAAGAATTTGTATATTTAATCAGTAAATATGACAATAAAATGGAAAGTCATCTTATTTAATATCCAGAGTAAAAGTCATGACATAGTGTATTGTAAAGAGCAAATAGATAAAACTAGAACTGTACTCGAAACAAACTTGATAATTTTTCAATCTTTTATGATATATTAGGGGAAAAATATGGAGTCGATGCAGAAATCGGAATTCAGAGATCCTCAACGACATTATTAGAATGCATTGTAACAAAATTATCAGTACAGTAG
>NW_026401562.1:0-267 GCF_001194135.2 Octopus bimaculoides | reverse complement strand
ATGCCCTAACATAGACCCAATCGAATGATTGAAACAAGTAAAAAGATAAAAAGATAAAATAACTACCACAGTATTAGCTGAACCACTTCCTTTCGTTTAGTCAATGTTGTTTCTGGTTTAGGCTTTGCTGATATCATCAGATTTGTTTCATATTTCCTAGTTCATGTTGTTATTCAAGAGGATTATTATTGAGCTCATTTGTTCTTTCTTTTTATTTGGTATAATACCTATGTTTCTTGTAGAAGTACCTAGTTAATTAGAGTACCT
>NW_026401561.1:0-223 GCF_001194135.2 Octopus bimaculoides | reverse complement strand
TGGTATTTATATAAGCTTAAAGCTTATAGCGATCACCGTGCAATGACTAAAGAAAATGGTCTAATAATGGGGCATAGAAGCAAATCGACATAAAAAGTAGGCTACTTTTTTCTGTCGAGGGCTTATAGGCCCCATTATTAGACTATTTTTCTTAGTCATTGCACAGTGATCGCTATAAGCTTATATAAATACCATTATTATTATTATTTACAGGATTGTAAAC
>NW_026401560.1:0-260 GCF_001194135.2 Octopus bimaculoides | reverse complement strand
TATATATATATATATATATATATATATTGCTAATATTATATATATATATTGCAAAATAAATATAGTGCATAACAAAAGTGAATTTTTATGTAGATATGTTTGTATTATATAAGGAAAGAGATAGAAATCGCAGACGTCTGTATATATAATCTCTCGGTTCCACAGCGACACTACAACACTACTACGATTAGCAGACACTTTTGTCATCACATGATTCGCTGTCCGTGTGTCTACGTTGACGCTACTTCATTATATTGAGC
>NW_026401559.1:0-351 GCF_001194135.2 Octopus bimaculoides | reverse complement strand
CTATCTATCTATCTAGCTATCTGTTTATCTGTCTGTCTCTCTGTCTGTTTATCTATCAGTCTCTCTCTCTTATTCCACTACCTTCCTCCCTTACTCTCACCCCCTTCCCTATGACCTCTCTCTCTCTCTCTGACTCTCACTCATCTATATTTTTTTTCCACTGTATTTCCCTTCTGTATATTTCTTTGTCTTTTCTTTCCCATCCGCTACTGTTTCTCCCTCTATAGCTGTCTGTGTGACTCCGTCTGTCTATCTGTCTCTGTCTTCCTGTCTTTCTTTGTCTCTCTCTATCACTGTCTCCTTGTCTTTCTTTCTTTCTCTCTCTCTCTCTCTCTCTCTCTCTCTCTCTCT
>NW_026401558.1:0-215 GCF_001194135.2 Octopus bimaculoides | reverse complement strand
GTGTGTGTGTGTATATGCATGCATGCATGTATGTATGTTCTTTGGCACCAAGTATGGTATTTTATTTTACACAGACCCAAATATGAGTTGCTAATAATATTTTTGGTATAATGTGCTAGGATATCTATAAACACTGATATTAACAAACACATACAAATCTACATATATCATCTTTTATAACCTTTTTTATCAATAACAAAATGCAAAATCAACAC
>NW_026401557.1:0-207 GCF_001194135.2 Octopus bimaculoides | reverse complement strand
ATATTTATATTTATATTTATATTTATATTTATATTTATATGTATATATATTCCTTTATTCTTTTACTTGTTTCAGTCATATGACTGCAGCCATGCTGGAGCACTGGCTTCAGTCGAACAAATCGACGCCAAGACTTATTCCTTGTAAGTCTAGTACGTATTCTATCGGCCTCTTTTGCCGAACTGCTAAGTTACGGGGACGTAAACA
>NW_026401556.1:0-268 GCF_001194135.2 Octopus bimaculoides | reverse complement strand
CGGCCATGCTTGGGCAGCGCCTTGAAGAATTTTAGACAAAGGAATCAACGTCAGTGCTTATTTATTTTAAGCCTGGTACTTATTCTATCGGTCTCTTTTGCCGAACTGCTAAGTTACGGTGACATAAACGTAACAATAGTGGTTGTCAAGCGATGGTGCGGTGGTGGGAGACAAAAGCAGACACGTGCGCGCGTGTGTATATGTGTGTGTGTATGTGTGTGTGTATATATATACTCACACACACATATACACACACATACATATATAT
>NW_026401555.1:0-357 GCF_001194135.2 Octopus bimaculoides | reverse complement strand
ATATATATATAAAGATATATATATACGTGTGTGTTTCTATGTGTGTCTATGTGCATGTGTGTGCGAGCGCGAGCGTGTGTGTATAAATATATATATATATATATATCATTCATATGCTTATATAATATACATATATACATTTATACATGTACATACGGGTTCGTTCGTATTCATACACATGGGGCGATATATATTTCCCTATTTTTTGTTTGTTTACAATTATTGCAATGTAACCTTCGTCAAAAAACTTTTTTAAGTAACACCACCACGCCACCCCACTCTATATTGACAGGGGTGAATTTCGCTGTGCTCCAATATTACATCCGAATCTACCTTTCGATCCACACAGTTACATGG
>NW_026401554.1:0-258 GCF_001194135.2 Octopus bimaculoides | reverse complement strand
TAAATATATAAGGACTAGTATACTTTCCTGCCTCATGGCAGTCATCAAGAACCACGATGTACTGAATGCGCGATAGGTGAACTGCGATATCGCGAGGGATTACTGTGTAAATATATGTGTGTGTGTGTGTGTGTGTGTGTGTGTGTGTGTGCGGGTTTGTGTATTGGTCCGTGTATACATGATATGTACATATATATACACATACATATATCTATAATGTACACAGATATTTGCATATACATATACGTGCAGTATTCA
>NW_026401553.1:0-238 GCF_001194135.2 Octopus bimaculoides | reverse complement strand
GAAATCTTGAAATAAACTGAATAATGACATACATACATATATACATACATGCATGCATGCATACATACACGCACATGCATATATCCATATGTACACTTTGTCTCTATACATATGTGTGTCTGTGTGTGTGGTCGTATAGGTATGTGTGTATGTGTATATAGGTATGTGTATCGTGTTTATTACTGGAACAGTGTTTTATGTATAGTGTTTTGTTAAATTTATTATTATCATTATTATA
>NW_026401552.1:481-766 GCF_001194135.2 Octopus bimaculoides | reverse complement strand
TTTCTACAGCTGGATGCCCTTCCTAATGCCAACTGGTTTATATTAAAGAATAAAGATATTGTGAGTCAAAGTCGGTATAATTTTACTGATTCCAGCTACCCCTTAATTGTTTCAGACTCCACAGCCCTATTTCTATAAACAATTATTATTATTATTATTACTAGAAACGTCAAAGGCAGCAAACTGGCAGAACTGGTAGCATGCTGGGCAAAATGGTTAACAGTATTTAGGTTCTTTAGGTTCTGAGTTCAAATTCCACCAATGTCTACTTTGCCTTTCATCCTT
>NW_026401552.1:0-450 GCF_001194135.2 Octopus bimaculoides | reverse complement strand
ACTGGGGTCGATGTAATCAAATAGCCCCCTCATTTAACGTCTATTGTCCATACTGGAATGAATAATTTTTGCAGCAAGCTGATAAAATCATTAGAACAGAGAAAATTAGCAACATTTTCGTCTGCCTTAAATCACGTACTGACGATGTAACCAACTTACACCCACCCGGGCCCTTCCCTGCAAGACTTCAAGCCTAAAGTAGAAAAGCATTATACTTATTAAGATAAACAGAGAAAAGCTTATAATGTTCATAGTTAATATCGTTATAAGATTAATTAAATCAAGTGAACACCTCAAAAACTGTGATTCTGTGTTGACATAACACTTGATGCTAATTACTAATGAAGCTGTCACTGTTTAAACAATGCTTCAGATTAGGCTTTTGGATTAACTTGCATCAGACACCTAGTTATTAAAGAAATGTGTTACCTTCCACACCCCACACAGTGT
>NW_026401551.1:0-281 GCF_001194135.2 Octopus bimaculoides | reverse complement strand
ATATATATATATATATATACATATAAGTGTATGTGTGTATATGTATGTATATTTATTTTTATGTATGAACTTGTGTATGTGTTTATATATGTATGTGTATGAGTATATGTATATATGTAAGTGTGTGTGTTTTAGTCTAGATGTGTTAGTATGTTTATATATTTGTGTGTGTATATTGTGTATATATATGTATATACATTTGAGTATATATATGTATATATGTATGTATACGTGTATCTATATAATATGTATATATTTGGGAGTGTGTGAGGGTGAGTGTG
>NW_026401550.1:0-474 GCF_001194135.2 Octopus bimaculoides | reverse complement strand
TCAGACGAAATTATAGGTGTCGCTCACTGCGGCTTGATATCTTTGTATTTTAGTGCAGTGTTTCTTTTTTCTTTATCGATTCTCTCACATTTTCTCTCTGTCTTTCACTTTCCCATCGTCCCCTCTCCCCCTATTTCTCTCCGTGTCCCTCTCTGTATCTCTCCCCATCTCTTCCGGCTCTCTCTTGCCCATTCTCTGTCTCTTTTTAAACACACCATTCGCCGTCTTTTACTCATAACCAATTTTTCTTAGTCTTCTACTATCTATTGTGTGTGTGTGTGTGTGTGTGTGTTTTTGTGTGTGTGTGTTGATTGCTTTGGTTATTTGTGCATTTACGAAAATACATGCATATTGGTCTGTACACACATTAGCCTAGATATATACATGTTTATATGTGTGTATATGCACGCGTAGACTCAGGTATACATGTATAGATTTCTGTACAACTAAATATGTATTTATGTTTATATATAT
>NW_026401549.1:0-226 GCF_001194135.2 Octopus bimaculoides | reverse complement strand
GTGTGTGTGTGTGTGTGTGTATATATATATATGTATGTATGTATGTGTATGTGTGTATATGCTTGTGTGTCTGTTTGTCCACTAAACATCGTTTGACAACCGATGCTGGTGTGTTTACGTCCCCGTTACTTAGCGGTTCAGTGAATGAGAGCGATAGAATAAGTACTAGGCTTACGAAGAATAAGTTCTGGGGTCAATTTGCTCGACTAAAGGCGGTGTTCCAGCA
>NW_026401548.1:0-415 GCF_001194135.2 Octopus bimaculoides | reverse complement strand
TACATACATACATATATATATATATATATATATGTATATATATATATATTTCTTAATTACATATTTAATATATTTTTTTTTCGTTTGGCATCCACTTTCAAGAACTCCGTACATTTTCTTTTACTTACTCAAAATACTTATTCCACAATTTGAATAGTGCCATCCACTCCGTGCCGAATAGATTAACTGAATTCTTTAGCACATATATTTTTACCGTTTTCATTTGGTCACAAAATGTTACATTACACACAAATTCGCCATAAAATACAATCTTCTGCCCGTAACACCTTGTGCGACTTTTGTATGATTAATCTATTTCGGCTTACCGACACACTTCCAAGTTTTTTGTTCAAGCTACTTACTACACAGCCACTCCTGCGCCTATATATATTTGTATATATGTATGTATATATAT
>NW_026401547.1:0-305 GCF_001194135.2 Octopus bimaculoides | reverse complement strand
AACTCGTTATGTTATCTCTGCGAGTCAGTCCGAGGGAAACATAACACTATTGTTCCTTTTTTGAAGGGCAAAGCGGAATTTACATCATCGGTTCAAACTTTAACTAGAGTTTTCATCAGTGACTACAGACTCATTGCATTTGTTTACGGAGAGAGGATAGGGCTCATATTGATTTGTGTTGGGTGCAGACATGGCTGTGCAGTAAGAAGTTTGTTTCCCAACGACATGGTTTGGGGTTCAGTCCCATTGCGTGGCACCTTGGGCAAGTGTCTTCTTCTAGAGCCTTGCGCTGATCAAGACCTTGT
>NW_026401546.1:0-307 GCF_001194135.2 Octopus bimaculoides | reverse complement strand
TTCATCAGCAAGGGCGCTAATAATTAACGTATAATTATGGGACAAATAGACAGCACATGTCTCATTTTTATATATTATAATTTTTCAAATCTCCCGCGCAAGCGCAGTTATAGTAAGTAGCAAATAAAAATTTATGTGCTGACTTTCTTCAAAATTACTAGGATCATATTTAGAAAATATATATAGGGTATAGAAATTAGAGATTTTTCTACCAGTGGCTAGCATGCATAGAATAGTCAATAGGCAACATATTTTTCATATAAAATATATATGTATTTAACAACTTCAAGTGCATACATATATATAT
>NW_026401545.1:0-656 GCF_001194135.2 Octopus bimaculoides | reverse complement strand
ATATATATATATATATATATATAGATAGATAGATAGATAGACAGATAGATTTCGTGTTGTTGACTAGGACGTCTAGTTTCGCCTGTCAGTATACTCACCTAGTTCAGTAAGACTTCCGGTGAGTATTAAGATTTCAGTAACACGAACCTAAGTGTTGCATATTTATATATGTAAGCTATTCTCTGTTTTTACTTATTTGAAGCCTTCCTCTAAAGAAGGAATTGTTTTCTAACAAGGATACATAGCTCCGTCATTGGAATGTTCATAACAAACAAAGTCAGTTGTTGAAGTTGAGAAAAGTCTTACATATTTTTACTGTTCCATTTACAAACTATCATGTCTATCTTCTATATGCTTCTTGATATGTTTTAATGAGGTAAAGCCTATAATATTTACTCAATAAACAAATCAGAAATACGTTCACTACATTTCTAAAATAACCAGTTATTCTTTCCCTCAGCAACTGGAATGTATTAATGGCTAATTTAGTAAATGTTTCAATGGTTTTAGTTTTCTAGCAGTGCACGAGATGAAGAGATGAATAGTTACAGAAATATGTAAACAACCCGCTAGCTAATACGTGGTATGTATACAATGTCGTATATTTGAGGCCCGTTGTTCGATTTTTGTTTAATGTGATATATATATATATATAT
>NW_026401543.1:0-229 GCF_001194135.2 Octopus bimaculoides | reverse complement strand
TCTTTCTTTCTTTCTTTCTTCTCATTTTTATAAAAAAGAATTCTATCTCTTCGTTCTATCAACCCGTGTTTTCCCTTCATTCTTGCTTTCTAATATTTCACTTTCTCTCTTTTTCACCATTTTTTAAAAACATTCTCTCTTTTTTAAACACTTTTCTTATTTTTTAAAAACTCCATCTTACACACACACACACACACATATACACATACATACACACATATACACATAC
>NW_026401542.1:0-330 GCF_001194135.2 Octopus bimaculoides | reverse complement strand
GATGATGATGATGATGATAATAATAATAATAATAATGGTTTCAAATTTTGCCATAAGGGCAGCCATTTTGGGGGAAGGGATAAGTCGATCACATCGACCCCTGTATTTCATTAGTACTTAATTTATCGACTCCCGAAAGGATGAAAGGCAAAATCGACCTCGGCGGAATTTGAACTCAGAACGTGACGAAATACCGCTAAGCATTTCGCCCAGCGTGTTAACGATTCTGCCAGCTCACCACCTTTAACAACAACAACAAAAGCAACAACAACAACAACACTAATAATCCTTTCTACTATAGGCACAAGGCCTGAAATTTTGGTGGGGAGG
>NW_026401541.1:0-387 GCF_001194135.2 Octopus bimaculoides | reverse complement strand
TTTTATTTGTTTCAGTCATTTGACTGCGGCCATGCTAGAGCACAGCTTTTAGTCGAACAAATCGCCCCCAGGACTTATTCTTTGTAAGCCTAATACTTATTCTATCGGGATCATTTGTCGAACTCCTATGTTACAGAGACGTAAACACAGCAACATCGGTTGTCAAGTAATGGTGGACGGGAGAACCATAGACACAAAAACCTATACTTATATATAAGAAAATGGGCTTCTTTCAGTTTCCGTCTACCAAATCCACTTACAAGGCTTTGGGCGGCCCGAGGCTATAGTAGAAGATACTTACATGAGGTACCACGCTGTGGGATTGAACCCCACGGAACCATGTGGTTGGTAAGCAAGCTACTTACCACACAGTCACTTTTGCGCCTA
>NW_026401540.1:0-595 GCF_001194135.2 Octopus bimaculoides | reverse complement strand
ATATATATATATATATATATATATGTATATATGTATATATGTATATATAGTAAGCATTGTGGTATCAATCTGTGGGTCATGGTGCTCTTGATGGGAGGTCTTGAGTGCAAATACTTTTGCACATATGTGTGCATATATATATATATATATATATACATAGCTACATATATATGCGTATGTATATATGTATCTGCATGTATGCGTGTATATATCTATATTATGCTACCAACATTTGAAGTTGTGACATCAAAGTGAAAAAGTAATAAAATAAACTCTACGTTAGCTTTTGAGTACTCTTTTTCATCTTCGTAAATTGTATATTTATGGGCTTACATACATACATCCATACATATGCTTTTATATACCACACACACACACACACACACACACATATATATATATATATATACATATATATATATATACATATGTACATATTCATACATACGTATATATATGTGTGTGTGTATATGTATATATATGTATATACGTTCATGTATGTATATATGTTTATAAATGTATATATGTTTATGTAAGTCTATATACAGTATTCACTGAATCGTCTATCTTCATAAATATATATATATTTACACAT
>NW_026401539.1:264-377 GCF_001194135.2 Octopus bimaculoides | reverse complement strand
TATTACTATTGTTACTACTATTGTTACTACTACTGTTATTACTACTGTTACTACTACTGTTATTACTGTTATTACTACTGTTATTACTACTGTTATTACTACTGTTATTACTA
>NW_026401539.1:0-128 GCF_001194135.2 Octopus bimaculoides | reverse complement strand
TATTACTACTGTTATTACTACTGTTACTACTACTGTTATTACTACTGTTACTACTACTGTTATTACTACTTTTATTAATATTGTTACTACTACTGTTATTACTATTGTTATTACTACTGTTATTACTA
>NW_026401538.1:0-217 GCF_001194135.2 Octopus bimaculoides | reverse complement strand
CCCCCACACCTATACAGATACAGGCACACTTGCATACACACATACACACATACACACATACACACACGCAAATTAATACAATTATGGTTGACTAACAATTCATCGCACTAGACTTGTTTCGGCATCTTAATTTTTCTACACGCCTACACACACGCATACAAACATGAATATACATCTATCTATTTATCTATCTATCTATCTATCTATCTATCTATCT